>NW_027362767.1:19966822-20177304 GCF_046119375.1 Phyllobates terribilis | reverse complement strand
TGCAGCTCCTACCGTTTCTATGAATAGTAGAAATATTCCATTTAGTACAGAGCCCATGACAACACTTCCTGCTTGTGCGCTGACCAGCTTGGATAATGGCAGCTATGTGTGGTCAGTGATGTGGGGAGGAAGAGGACGATGATGGGGGTGATCGCTAAGCTTCTGGTCCTTCTCCAGGTAAGGTAATGGCAGCTCTGGCACGATGGAGGGCTTCACGCCTGTGTGTGTATGTCCAGCACGGACCGGGTCACTGCACGCACTGGATACGTGGCGTCCACCTGCACGTGGCTCCGCTTCTCCTGACATCTCCTTTCACCACCGCAGGTTCGGTCCACGCCACGTCCATCGCAGCGTCACGCGTGGAGCAGGCGCTTTCTGAAGTGGCCTCTTCATTGCAGAGCAGCGCCCCAAAGCAAGGCCCGCTGCACCCATGGATGACCCTGGCGCAGATCTGGCTTCATGCAGGTAAAGTCCATTTATCGCCCTCATCATGGATACGGCTGCACCAGCATTATAGGGAGGAATAGGTGGGGAGTGGTGGAAATTATACTGATCAGAAATGACAATCTGTGCCTACACTGATACATTGTAACAACACCTCAGCTTGTGAATGAGTTTATTAGACAAGTTGCACAACTCGATGATTGTGCTTCGTTCGCTGGACGCCGGCCCTTTAAGATCAGCTCTTTTCGCGTCTGTCAGTATGAATCCTCCCCGCGGCTTCTGTCAGTCTGACCTTGTTGCAGTGACAGAGATCTGTTCGGAAACATTGATAGGAGACTTCCCCGGGCCGGCTGAAATTTCACCCCCCGACTCTTTAGCGCACAACAACCTCTTGCCCTTTCGTCGTCCTCATCATGGTTTCACACAGGGACGATGGAATTACAGCGGCTCCACGTGAAGCTGCGGCTCCTGGATGCCCGGAGCTCGCTGAGCAGTGCTGAATCACCCGCCATGTGATGGCCGGCAGTGAACCTGCCCTTTAAATGTATCCTGGTCGCCCCGTGCTCTTCAGAAGCTGCAGGTCCTGTTGACTTTTTTTTTTTTTTTGGAAAGAAAGCTAAAAACTGCTTGAAGGTGGGTGGTTAATTCCAGCTTGTTGCCGCTCCTGATTATAGCATTTACGTTGGCGCCTGTTCATAGCGGCGCTGCCAGCGCGGCGTGTAACCCTTCGGGTGATTGATGGCGCGCGCCATTTCCAGGTTTGTGAGTGGAAGAAGCTCTTAGATATCAAGAGGCCTCAGCTAGAAGAGTGCGCCCGCGATCCGAGCCGCAGTCCGTCATCAGACACTAGAGGGCGCTGCTTATTAAAGAGCCGTGCACCGCAATAGAGTGTCGATCACAATGATCTCCTCCCTTACTTACTGCTTTACACTTCGTCAGAAGTTCTACAACTTTCCAATGTACTTTGCATTTCAGTTTCTCGCTATTTTCAAAATCTCTGTTTGCTTCCTGTGAATGGAAAGCTCATCTTTAGAGCCTTTCAGGAGCAGCGGCGCAAATTTCTCTTCGGTCTTGATAGTTTCTTATCAGATGGGATTGTGAATACAACCATGACAAATCTTCAGCTGTGTGAGCGGGGCACACCTCGGCACGGTCTCTTAAACGGAGGGGTGAGTGCAGTGTCGACCTACTGCAGAAAACGTCACCAGTGCTCAGGGTGCGGCAGCGAAAAGGTCACCGGCGCTCAGTGTGCGGAAGCGAAAAAGGTCACCGGCGCTCAGGGTGCGGCAGCGAAAAAGGTCACCGGCGCTCAGGGTGCGGCAGCGAAAAGGTCACCGGCGCTCAGGGTGCGGCAGCGAAAAGGTCACCGGCCCTCAGGGTGCGGCAGCGAAAAGGTCACCGGCCCTCAGGGTGCGGCAGCGAAAAAGGTCACCGGCCCTCAGGGTGCGGCAGCGAAGAAGGTCACCGGCCCTCAGGGTGCGGCAGCGAAAAAGGTCAACGGCCCTCAGGGTGCGGCAGCGAAAAAGGTCAACGGCCCTCAGGGTGCGGCAGCGAAAAAGGTCACCGGCCCTCAGGGTGCGGCAGCGAAAAAGGTCAACGGCCCTCAGGGTGCGGCAGCGAAAAAGGTCACCGGCCCTCAGGGTGCGGCAGCGAAAAAGGTCACCGGCCCTCAGGGTGCGGCAGCGAAAAAGGTCACCGGCCCTCAGGGTGCGGCAGCGAAGAAGGTCACCGGCCCTCAGGGTGCGGCAGCGAAAAAGGTCACCGGCCCTCAGGGTGCGGCAGCGAAAAAGGTCACCGGCCCTCAGGGTGCGGCAGCGAAAAAGGTCACCGGCCCTCAGGGTGCGGCAGCGAAAAAGGTCACCGGCCCTCAGGGTGCGGCAGCGAAAAAGGTCACCGGCCCTCAGGGTGCGGCAGCGAAAAAGGTCACCGGCCCTCAGGGTGCGGCAGCGAAAAAGGTCAACGGCCCTCGGTGCGGCAGCGAAAAAGGTCACCGGCTCTCATGGTGCGGCGGCAAAAAAGGTCACCGGCGCTCGAGGTGCGGCAGCAAAAAAGGTCACCGGCGCTCAGGGTTCGACAGCGAAAAAGGTCACCGGCGCTCAAGGTGCGGCAGCGAAAAAGATCACCGGGGCTCAGGGTGCGGCAGCGAAAAGGTCACCGGCGCTCAGGGTGCGGCAGCGAAAAGGTCACCGGCGCTCAGGGTGCAGCAGCGAAAAGGCCACCGGCGCTCAGGGTCCGGCAGCTCAAACATTTTTACACTTTTCTGATGTACCAGCCGGTTAGACTTTGCTGGCGCAGGTTCCCGATGTGATCGCTCTCTGATCCGTTGTGACCGCAGAGCAACAATCACAGCAGACGGGAGATTTGGCCGAGGCGGTTATTAATGGTGCAGGCGCCTGATTGTAACTCATCAGGAGATTGATGACAAATTGCGATCAGCGAGTGAGCGGCTCGCCTTACACCCGCGCACCAGGCGTTAGCTGCCGTGTATTATTCATCAGGTGACCCCCGGGGCCCGATAACATTACCAGATAACGGCACTCAGAAGACGAAGCTCAAAATGCTGCCGGGGCACAGACCGATCACAGGAGCGACTGCAGGGCGCCAATCCGTGTGGGCACCGAACCCCTCATAGAGTTCGTATATTCACAGCAGCCTTTCCAGGAATACCTTTATTGCTAATGCTGCAATTCCCTCACAATTTACTGTTCAGTTTTCAGCAATTTTCCTGATAGCATCAGACAATCACTTAAAATGTAACTCCGTCGAGTGAATGAAAACTACGGCAGGGCACCGCCAGGGGGTCAGATTGGGGGTCCGGCCTGCAGCACTGATGTGGAGTCTGCACCTTGTGCTGCTATATGAGCTACATTATGAGGTATTGAACACGTAGATGGAGGCACATCGGACCCTCCAGACTCCACTCTCTACAGATATTTGACATTTCGGCTCGGTGCTGGAGGGGAATCTGGAGGAAGTGGAGGTGTGAAAATATTTCCTGGTCGCACAGACAGAAGAAATCGCACATTCTTGGGCGTCGGCTGAACCGGCGCTTCCACTAATGGTTTTCATATGTAGCAGCGCTGGAGGAGTAATGGTGAAAGCACGAGCAGACCTGCGTTTCCAGTCGTGTAATACTGTAGTATGCCACCCCCGCCCCTGAGGTATGACCCCTGGCCACCGCAACGTCCCCTCCAACTCCCGCGATGTGTGCGCCCCAGACTCACGCCATTTCCCCCCTCAGGGCTCCCACAACGTGCCTTACCCATCCCCCCCCATCTGTGACGTGTCCCCCGGCCCCCCTGTGACGTGTCCCCCGGCCCCCCTGTGACGTGTCCCTCGGCCCCCCTGTGACGTGTCCCCCGGCCCCCCTGTGACGTGTCCCCCGGCCCCCCTGTGACGTGTCCCCCGGCCCCCCCCCTGTGACGTGTCCCCCGGCCCCCCCCCTGTGACGTGTCCCCCGGCCCCCCCCCTGTGACGTGTCCCCCGGCCCCCCCCCCTGTGACGTGTCCCCCGCCCCCCCCCCCCTGTGACGTGTCCCCCGGCCCCCCCCCTGTGACGTGTCCCCCGGCTCCTGCGATATGTCGATTGTGCTATTCTGGACTCTGAAAGCTGCATTGTGAGCTGCGACCTTTACGTTATGTGCTTCTCTCTCCCTGGTGGTGGCGCTGTCAGGGACCTTCGCCCTCTTCATTGATATACAATGTTTGCTCTGTTCTGCCGTCCCTGCACTGTGCACCGGCCGCTGCTTATCTAAATGACTGTACAGGAATGTGCAGGGTTCAGCGTTCACAGGCGAGGGGGGCGACGCCATCACATTCTCACCCCACAAAGGCTGAGCCGATAACGATCAATGATGTCACCGAGACGTTATCTCATCACATTATATGGGAACAACATTTATATAATCCTACTATGTCCCATCATGTACTGAACCTGCCAGACACAACGTCCTGATATTATCATCAGTTACCCCGGACAGGCCGATGAGCAACGGAAACACTGCACAACACTGCAGAATATACCGTGCACCCACCACAAAACCTGCTGTCCGATATAATCATCACCTAAGTATTCATAGGAGCAGTATTATAGTAGTTATATTCCTGTACATAGGAAGCAGTATTATAGTAGTTATATTCTTGTACATAGGGGGCAGTATTATAGTAGTTATATTCTTGTATATAGGGGGCAGTATTATAGTAGTTATATTCTTGTACATAGGGGGCAGTATTATAGTAGTTATATTCTTGTACATAGGGGGCAGTATTATAGTAGTTATATTCTTGTACATAGGGGGCAGTATTATAGTAGTTATATTCTTGTACATAGGGGGCAGTATTATAGTAGTTATATTCTTGTACATAGGGGGCAGTATTATAGTAGTTATATTCTTGTACATAGGGGCAGTATTATAGTAGTTATATTCTTGTACTTAGGGGCAGTATTATAGTAGTTATATTCTTGTACATAGGGGGCAGTATTATAGTAGTTATATTCTTGTACATAGGGGGCAGTATTATAGTAGTTATATTCTTGTACATAGGGGCAGTATTATAGTAGTTATATTCTTGTACTTAGGGGCAGTATTATAGTAGTTATATTCTTGTACATAGGGGGCAGTATTATAGTAGTTATATTCCTGTACATAGGGGCAGTATTATAGTAGTTATATTCCTGTACATAGGGGCAGTATTATAGTAGTTATATTCTTGTACAAAGGGGGCAGTATTATAGTAGTTATATTCTTGTACATAGGGGGCAGTATTATAGTAGTTATATTCTTGTACATAGGGGCAGTATTATAGTAGTTATATTCTTGTACTTAGGGGCAGTATTATAGTAGTTATATTCTTGTACATAGGAGCAGTATTATAGTAGTTATATTCTTGTACAAAGGGGGCAGTATTATAGTAGTTATATTCTTGTACATAGGGGGCAGTATTATAGTAGTTATATTCTTGTACATAGGGGCAGTATTATAGTAGTTATATTCTTGTATATAGGGAGCAGTATTATAGTAGTTATATTCTTGTACATAGGGGCAGTATTATAGTAGTTATATTCTTGTACAAAGGGGGCAGTATTATAGTAGTTATATTCTTGTACATAGGGGACAGTATTATAGTAGTTATATTCTTATACTTAGGGGCAGTATTATAGTGGTTATATTCTTGTACATAGGGGCAGTATTATAGTAGTTATATTCTTGTACTTAGGGGGCAGTATTATGGTAGTTATATTCTTGTACATAGGGGCAGTATTATAGTAGTGATATTCTTGTACATAGGGACAGTATTATAGTAGTTATATTCTTGTACATAGGGGGCAGTATTATAGTAGTTATATTCTTGTATATAGGGGGCAGTATTATAGTAGTTATATTCTTGTATATAGGGGGCAGTATTATAGTAGTTATATTCTTGTATATAGGGGGCAGTATTATAGTAGTTATATTCTTGTACATAGGGGGCAGTATTATAGTAGTTATATTCTTGTACATAGGGGGCAGTATTATAGTAGTTATATTCTTGTATATAGGGGGCAGTATTATAGTAGTTATATTCTTGTACATAGGGGGCAGTATTATAGTAGTTATATTCTTGTATATAGGGGGCAGTATTATAGTAGTTATATTCTTGTACATAGGGGCAGTATTATAGTAGTTATATTCTTGTACATAGGAGCAGTATTATAGTAGTTATATTCTTGTACATAGGGGGCAGTATTATGGTAGTTATATTCTTGTACATAGGGGCAGTATTATAGTAGTGATATTCTTGTACATAGGGACAGTATTATAGTAGTTATATTCTTGTACATAGGGGGCAGTATTATAGTAGTTATATTCTTGTATATAGGGGGCAGTATTATAGTAGTTATATTCTTGTATATAGGGGGCAGTATTATAGTAGTTATATTCTTGTATATAGGGGGCAGTATTATAGTAGTTATATTCTTGTACATAGGGGGCAGTATTATAGTAGTTATATTCTTGTACATAGGGGGCAGTATTATAGTAGTTATATTCTTGTATATAGGGGGCAGTATTATAGTAGTTATATTCTTGTACATAGGGGGCAGTATTATAGTAGTTATATTCTTGTATATAGGGGGCAGTATTATAGTAGTTATATTCTTGTACATAGGGGCAGTATTATAGTAGTTATATTCTTGTACATAGGAGCAGTATTATAGTAGTTATATTCTTGTACGTAGGAGCAGTATTATAGTAGTTAGATTCTTGTACATAGGGGGCAGTATTATAGTAGTTATATTCTTGTATATAGGGGGCAGTATTATAGTAGTTATATTCTTGTACATAGGGGGCAGTATTATAGTAGTTATATTCTTGTACATAGGAGCAGTATTATAGTAGTTATATTCTTGTACATAGGGGGCAGTATTATAGTAGTTATATTCTTGTACATAGGCGGCAGTATTATAGTAGTTATATTCTTGTACATAGGGGGCAGTATTATAGTAGTTATATTCTTGTATATAGGGGGCAGTATTATAGTAGTTATATTCTTGTACATAGGGGGCAGTATTATAGTAGTTATATTCTTGTATATAGGGGGCAGTATTATAGTAGTTATATTCTTGTACATAGGGGGCAGTATTATAGTAGTTATATTCTTGTACATAGGAGCAGTATTATAGTAGTTATATTCTTGTACGTAGGAGCAGTATTATAGTAGTTAGATTTTTGTACATAGGGGGCAGTATTATAGTAGTTATATTCTTGTATATAGGGGGCAGTATTATAGTAGTTATATTCTTGTACATAGGGGGCAGTATTATAGTAGTTATATTCTTGTACATAGGGGCAGTATTATAGTAGTTATATTCTTGTACATAGGAGCAGTATTATAGTAGTTATATTCTTGTACATAGGGGGCAGTATTATAGTAGTTATATTCTTGTACATAGGGGGCAGTATTATAGTAGTTATATTCTTGTACATAGGCGGCAGTATTATAGTAGTTATATTCTTGTACGTAGGAGCAGTATTATAGTAGTTATATTCTTGTACATAGGAGGCAGTATTATAGTAGTTATATTCTTGTACATAGGCGGCAGTATTATAGTAGTTATATTCTTGTACGTAGGAGCAGTATTATAGTAGTTAGATTCTTGTACATAGGGGCAGTATTATAGTAGTTAGATTCTTGTACATAGGCGGCAGTATTATAGTAGTTATATTCTTGTACGTAGGAGCAGTATTATAGTAGTTATATTCTTGTACGTAGGAGCAGTATTATAGTAGTTATATTCTTGTACATAGGAGGCAGTATTATAGTAGTTATATTCTTGTACATAGGCGGCAGTATTATAGTAGTTATATTCTTGTACGTAGGAGCAGTATTATAGTAGTTATATTCTTGTACGTAGGAGCAGTATTATAGTAGTTAGATTCTTGTACATAGGGGCAGTATTATAGTAGTTATATTCTTGTACATAGGGGGCAGTATTATAGTAGTTATATTCTTGTACATAGGCGGCAGTATTATAGTAGTTATATTCTTGTACGTAGGAGCAGTATTATAGTAGTTATATTCTTGTACATAGGGGCAGTATTATAGTAGTTATATTCTTGTACATAGGGGGCAGTATTATAGTAGTTATATTCTTGTACATAGGCGGCAGTATTATAGTAGTTATATTCTTGTACATAGGGGGCAGTATTATAGTAGTTATATTCTTGTACATAGGGGGCAGTATTATAGTAGTTATATTCTTGTACATAGGGGGCAGTATTATAGTAGTTATATTCTTGTACATAGGGGGCAGTATTATAGTAGTTATATTCTTGTACATAGGGGGCAGTATTATAGTATTTATATTCTTGTACATAGGGACAGTATTATAGTAGTTATATTCTTGTATATAGGGGGCAGTATTATAGTAGTTATATTCTTGTACATAGGGGGCAGTATTATAGTAGTATTCTTGTATATAGGGGGCAGTATTATAGTAGTTATATTCTTGTACATAGGGGGCAGTATTATAGTAGTTATATTCTTGTACATAGGAGCAGTATTATAGTAGCTATATTCTTGTACGTAGGAGCAGTATTATAGTAGTTAGATTCTTGTACATAGGGGGCAGTATTATAGTAGTTAGATTCTTGTACATAGGGGCAGTATTATAGTAGTTATATTCTTGTACATAGGGGCAGTATTATAGTAGTTATATTCTTGTACATAGGAGCAGTATTATAGTAGTTATATTCTTGTACATAGGGGGCAGTATTATAGTAGTTATATTCTTGTACATAGGGGGCAGTATTATAGTAGTTATATTCTTGTACATAGGCGGCAGTATTATAGTAGTTATATTCTTGTACGTAGGAGCAGTATTATAGTAGTTATATTCTTGTACATAGGAGGCAGTATTATAGTAGTTATATTCTTGTACATAGGCGGCAGTATTATAGTAGTTATATTCTTGTACGTAGGAGCAGTATTATAGTAGATTCTTGTACATAGGGGCAGTATTATAGTAGTTATATTCTTGTACGTAGGAGCAGTATTATAGTAGTTAGATTCTTGTACATAGGGGCAGTATTATAGTAGTTAGATTCTTGTACATAGGCGGCAGTATTATAGTAGTTATATTCTTGTACGTAGGAGCAGTATTATAGTAGTTAGATTCTTGTACATAGGGGCAGTATTATAGTAGTTATATTCTTGTACATAGGGGCAGTATTATAGTAGTTATATTCTTGTACATAGGGGGCAGTATTATAGTAGTTATATTCTTGTACATAGGCGGCAGTATTATAGTAGTTAGATTCTTGTACGTAGGAGCAGTATTATAGTAGTTAGATTCTTGTACATAGGGGGCAGTATTATAGTAGTTATATTCTTGTACATAGGGGGCAGTATTATAGTAGTTATATTCTTGTATATAGGGAGCAGTATTATAGTAGTTATATTCTTGTCCATGGGGCAGTATTATAGTAGTTATATTCTTGTACATAGGGGGCAGTATTATAGTAGTTATATTTTTGTACATAGGGGGCAGTATTATAGTAGTTATATCCTTGTACATAGGAGGCAGTATTATAGTAGTTATATTCTTGTACATAGGGGGCAGTATTATAGTAGTTATATTCTTGTACATAGGCGGCAGTATTATAGTAGTTATATTCTTGTACATAGGGGGCAGTATTATAGTAGTTATATTCTTGTACATAGGAGGCAGTATTATAGTAGTTATATTCTTGTACATAGGGGGCAGTATTATAGTAGTTAAATTCTTGTACATAGGGGGCAGTATTATAGTAGTTAAATTCTTGTACATAGGGAGCAGTATTATAGTAGTTATATTCTTGTACATAGGGGCAGTATTATAGTATTTATATTCTTGTACATAGGGGCAGTATTATAGTAGTTATATTCTTGTACATAGGGGGCAGTATTATAGTAGTTATATTCTTGTACATAGGGGGCAGTATTATAGTAGTTATATTCTTGTATATAGGGGGCAGTATTATAGTAGTTATATTCTTGTACATAGGGGGCAGTATTATAGTAGTTATATTCTTGTATATAGGGGGCAGTATTATAGTAGTTATATTCTTGTACATAGGGGGCAGTATTATAGTAGTTATATTCTTGTACATAGGGGGCAGTATTATAGTAGTTATATTTTTGTACATAGGGGGCAGTATTATAGTAGTTATATCCTTGTACATAGGAGGCAGTATTATAGTAGTTATATTCTTGTACATAGGGGGCAGTATTATAGTAGTTATATTCTTGTACGTAGGAGCAGTATTATAGTAGATTCTTGTACATAGGGGCAGTATTATAGTAGTTATATTCTTGTACGTAGGAGCAGTATTATAGTAGTTAGATTCTTGTACATAGGGGCAGTATTATAGTAGTTAGATTCTTGTACATAGGCGGCAGTATTATAGTAGTTATATTCTTGTACGTAGGAGCAGTATTATAGTAGTTAGATTCTTGTACATAGGGGCAGTATTATAGTAGTTATATTCTTGTACATAGGGGGCAGTATTATAGTAGTTATATTCTTGTACATAGGCGGCAGTATTATAGTAGTTATATTCTTGTACGTAGGAGCAGTATTATAGTAGTTATATTCTTGTACATAGGGGCAGTATTATAGTAGTTATATTCTTGTACATAGGCGGCAGTATTATAGTAGTTATATTCTTGTACATAGGGGCAGGAGCAGTATTATAGTAGTTATATTCTTGTACATAGGGGGCAGTATTATAGTAGTTATATTCTTGTACATAGGCGGCAGTATTATAGTAGTTATATTCTTGTACGTAGGAGCAGTATTATAGTAGTTAGATTCTTGTACATAGGGGGCAGTATTATAGTAGTTATATTCTTGTACATAGGGGGCAGTATTATAGTAGTTATATTCTTGTATATAGGGAGCAGTATTATAGTAGTTATATTCTTGTCCATGGGGCAGTATTATAGTAGTTATATTCTTGTACATAGGGGGCAGTATTATAGTAGTTATATTTTTGTACATAGGGGGCAGTATTATAGTAGTTATATCCTTGTACATAGGAGGCAGTATTATAGTAGTTATATTCTTGTTCATAGGAGCAGTATTATAGTAGTTATATTCTTGTATATAGGGAGCAGTATTATAGTAGTTATATTCTTGTCCATGGGGTAGTATTATAGTAGTTATATTCTTGTACATAGGGGGCAGTATTATAGTAGTTATATTTTTGTACATAGGGGGCAGTATTATAGTAGTTATATTCTTGTACATAGGGGGCAGTATTATAGTAGTTATATTCTTGTACATAGGGGGCAGTATTATAGTAGTTATATTCTTGTACATAGGGGCAGTATTATAGTAGTTATATTCTTGTACATAGGGGGCAGTATTATAGTAGTTATATTCTTGTACATAGCAGCAGTATTATAGTAGTTATATTCTTGTACATAGGGGCAGTATTATAGTAGTTATATTCTTGTACGTAGGAGCAGTATTATAGTAGATTCTTGTACATAGGGGCAGTATTATAGTAGTTATATTCTTGTACGTAGGAGCAGTATTATAGTAGTTAGATTCTTGTACATAGGGGCAGTATTATAGTAGTTATATTCTTGTACATAGGGGGCAGTATTATAGTAGTTATATTTTTGTACATAGGGGGCAGTATTATAGCAGTTCTATTGGTGTATGAAGATGATGAAATCTTCTGTGGTTTGATTAGATGAACTTTCAGAATTAATGACTGATTTTGTATCATCTCTTTTCCTGTGATTCTGGGACGTTATCTGTAGTAGTTGGATATCTTGAGTCCATTGATCGTGCTGTGGGTAGATTGTCCGTACCTTCTGTGTGGAGGCAGTCAGCATGGCGCTCCTCCGCTGAGTTGCATCCTGCTGTGGCACAGAGAGTTAATTGAAGACATTGTGCTGGAGGCTCCTGCCAGCGTGTCTGCTGCGGCCGCTCGCTTTCTATATAAAGGCTCCATCCATTCGGTGGTAGCAGACTTGTTCTGCCCCGTGATCGGTGCCAGGTCCTGCCGCGCTGACATCACACATGGAGGATGATGCCGCTCTCCATTATCATTGCTGCCCCTTGACATGTTGCTGCAAAGAGGAGGAAAATGACAAATCCCATGGGAAGAAATAGTTAGATATTTAGCTTAGAATAATCTCCAGCTTGCTGATGCTTTCCTAGAAAACACTGATAGTTTTGCTGCTATAGATAAATGAGAAAATGCAATCACATTAGGGAAGTGCTAGTTCAGCCATTGCCCCATTACAGTGAACCCATCAAATTACCAGGTCTTTGCTCTTTACTGGCAGCGTGCAGTCTACTTACTGATGGTTTCTAATAAATGAAGTAGGGATTTTGCTTGTTGCATTAGCATCAGACACACGAGGGTTTTGTTATGTAAGCGATTTTCTACTACGTGATGGGATTTGACTCGTCTGGTGCTCGCAGGTCGTGTGACGGCAGATTTTCTTTGTGTCTTCACAGCGGAGGTGTACATCGGGATAGGGAAACCGTCAGAAGCCACGGCCTGTATCCAGGAGGCCGCCAACCTCTTCCCCATGTCACACAATGTGCTGTACATGAGGGGGCAGGTGTCCGAGCTGAGAGGAAACATCGACGATGCCAAAAGATGGTATGAAGAGGCGCTGTCCATCAGCCCCACCCATGTTAAGAGCATGCAGAGACTGGTGAGTGCCAGCAGGGGTCACACACGCCAGCCTGGGTGCAGAGGGCCTTATGTAGTGACCTGCTAGCCGCCATTATCAAGGTGGCCATACACATATTAGACTTGCTAGTGACTTGTCTGATCTTGAGGCAATAAGGGATCAGGCATGTTGTTTTTCAATATGCCCGATCATTCTGTTCTAAAGGGGATGTGTCTGACAGAAGCTTACTTCTCTCTCCCCATTGAGAACACGTGCTCAGCAGACCCTTGCACTCTTCCCTGCAGTTGCAGCCACATTATATTTGGGTCTGGGTCACTCGTACACCTATAGTTCCCCTCTGATACGTGATATAATTCTGCTGGTTGATAGAACGTGGGGGGCTCCTTTTCCTTCACACATTGGGTGGGAGCTGAACGGGGCTGCATTGGTTGTCATCCATAATGGCTGAATATAATTAGTAACCATTTGCAGAAGAGGAGGACTCCAGTGTTTAGTTTGGGTTGCAGCTTGTGATGTGAATGGAGTATAGGACATAAGCAGTTCAGCGTGTGCAGATCTGGATGTGAGCTGCAGAACCAGATTAGCCCATGTGATAGGGAGGATTCAGTCCTGGCTTTGTGTCTGGACCCCTCCGGGGGGCTGTCCCCATCGCCCGCTGTGCCGGCTCAGATTATGGTAATGACATAACAGAGGCAGCCTTGTTACTAATGAGGGCACAGACCCCGTGTTGTGCAGCAGCTCAGCAGAGATTTCTCCATTGCTCCCAGGACTTCTTGTCAGACAGCGCGGCGGGCGGCAGCAAAAAGGATCCTGTTACTCATTTACATTTGCACTCCTGACGCGCGTCCACCATGATAGGGTCTGTGAAATCCGGGATAAAATGAATAAAATCCACATGGTGCCAGGTGTTAAGCACACGGGAGGGATCTGGCGTAGGGTTCCTAATCCTTTAGGGGGTGCTTCTGTATATCACATCCCAGCTGCAGTCTCCATATTGCCCTGTGCACAGACCCCCATACACTACAGGTAATGTGGGGGAGATGAGCGGCCGCCAGAAGTGTCTGCTAGCAACTGACTCCCCACTCCCTAATGTGAACAGCTTTATCTTCGACTACAACCTGTGTTGTACTCCACTCACATCCAAAGCTGCAGCCATTTCTTCTGTTCACACAGTGTGTGTCTTCTTAGGTCATTAAGCACTCCATTCAGCCGTTTCTTAGTTCTCTCTGTTTCTGGGAAAGCTGGGTCGCCGCTATTACAACTAATCTGATCCCCGTTACCGCCCTCAGGTATGTTCACCCCACTTTCCTGGACTTCTGACAGGCAAATCTGCCTTAATCTGTAAACATAATGGAGCAAAGGACGTAATACTGTACTGAGAGGCAGATCTGCCCTTCAGGGGGATTAGAAAGTTGAGTCACAACTATTGTAAGCTGACTGTCTGGTTATCACCCAGCTTTTCCTGACTACTCAGCTCTGATTTTTTTTTCTGGACTATTTAGTTGTAACACCGATTTTTCCCGACCATCTAGTTGTCACCCCCACTTTTCCTTTCCTCAGCTGTCTAGTTGTTGTCCGGCTTTTCCGGCTGCTTATCTCTTTCCCGGCTTTTCCCGATTTTCTGGTTGTCACCCCTGCTTTTCCTAACTGGTTGGTACCCCGACTTTTTCTTTTTCCCGACTTTTTCCTTTCTTTGGCTGTCTAGCTGTCGCCTGGCTTTTCCTCTTTGGCTGTCCAGTTGCCGCCTGGCTTTTCCTTTCCCTGGCTGTCTAGTTGTCTCCTGGCTTTTCCTTTCCCTGGCTGTCTAGTTGTCTCCTGGCTTTTCCTTTCCCTGGCTGTCTAGTTGTCTCCTGGCTTTTCCTTTCCCTGGCTGTCTAGTTGTCTCCTGGCTTTTCCTTTCTTTGGCTGTCTAGTTGTCTCCTGGCTTTTCCTTTCTTTGGCTGTCTAGTTGTCTCCTGGCTTTTCCTTTCTTTGGCTGTCTAGTTGTCTCCTGGCTTTTCCTCTTTGGCTGTCTACATAGTTACATAGTTAGTAAAGCCGAATAAAGACTTGCGTCCATCAAGTTCGACCTGTTAGTTCTGTAATTGCTAAAGTTGATCCAGAGGAGGCAAAAACCCCAAATGATTTGGCCAATCTTCACCTGAGGAAAAATTCCCTCCCGACTCTGAAACCAGCAGTCAGAATAAATCCCTGTATCAACCTACTATTTTATTTTATTTTTAAGTATATGCTGAAATCTGCCTGGTATCTAGAAATGCATCCAGTCCCCGCTTGAACTGGTGTAGTGAATCCGACATTACCGTCTCCTCACTCAGTGAATTCCATATTCTCACTGCTCTTACCGTAAAGAACCCCTTCCTATGCTGGTGCTGAAACCTTTTCTCTTCCAGTCTTAGTGAGTGCCCTCTTGTTACCGTAATATCCCTCCTTTTGAACAAATCCCGGGCAAGGTCTCTATACTGTCCCCTAACATATTTGTACACATTTATTATGTCCCCCCTCAACCTTCTCTTTTCCAGGCTGAATAGTCCTAGTTTTGCCAACCTCTCTGGGTATTGCAGTCCCTCCATTCCCCTTATTAATTTTGTTGCCCTCCTTTGTACCTTTTCAAGCTCATTTATATCCTTTCTATATATTGGGGCCCATAACTGAGCACAGTATTCCAAGTGTGGTCTGACCAGTGCTTTGTACAGTGGAAGAACAATGTTCTCCTCCTTTGCAGCTATACCTCTTCTGATACATCCCATTACCCTGTTTGCCCTTACAGCAGCCGCCTGACTTTGGGCACTCCAATTTAGTTTGCTATCAATCAAGATGCCCAAGTCCTTCTCCATCTCTGAATTCCCCAATGGTTTCCCATTCAGTGAGTACTGGTGACTTCCATTTTTCCTTCCCATATGTATGACCTTACATTTCTCCTCGTTAAACCTCATTTGCCATTTAATGCTCCACCTACCCAGCTTATCCAAATCCCTCTGTAGGTCTGCACTGTCCTCTTTTGTATTAATTGTTTTACATAACTTTGTGTCATCTGCAAATATTGATATTTTACTATTTATCCCGTTGACTATGTCGTTAATAAAGATATTAAATAACATTGGGCCTAGTACAGACCCCTGTGGTACCCCACTAGTGATGCTTACCCAATCTGAGTATATTCCATTTATAACCACCCTCTGCCTTCTATCCTTTAGCCAGTTAGCTACCCACTTGCAGACATTTTCCCCCCTTGCAGACATTTTCCCCCAGCCCCATCATTCTCATTTTGTATACCAACCTATTATGTGGCACGCTATCGAACGCTTTTGAGAAGTCGAGATACACGACATCCACTGCTTCCCCCTGATCTACTCGAGAGCTAACCTCCTCGTAGAAGTCAATCAGGTTTGTTTGGCAGGAGCGATTCCTCATGAATCCATGTTGGTTCGGGATTAAAAGATTATTAGCATCAAGATGCTACGTAATTGCCTCTTTAATGACGCTTTCAAAAATTTTGCCCACAACGGACGTCAGACTCACCGGCCGATAGTTTCCGGCGTCACTTTTCGCTCCCTTTTTGAATATTGGCACTACATTCGCCTGTCGCCAATCAAGTGGCACAGACCCAGTCTCAACAGAGTCCTTAAATATAAGATATAACGGTCTGTCTATCACATTACTTAGTTCCCTTAGTACCCGTGGGTGTATGCCATCAGGTCCTGGTGATTTGTTTATTTTAATGTTACTGAGGCTTTTCTGTACCCCAGCTTGGGTTAGATTAGTCATACTTAGTGGAGGATTATGTTTGTCACTTCTCATTTCTCCTGTTAGTTCTTTTTCCTTTGTGAAAGTTGACGAAAAAAATTTATTTAATAGATAACTTTATCCTCATCTTTCTCTATGATTTTGCCTTCATCACTTTTTATCGGTCCAATATTATTAGATTTAATCCTTTTACTATTTATATACGTAAAGAACAGTTTGGGATTTGATCTACTTTCCCTAGCAATACGTCTCTCTGTTTCCTCCTTCGCTATTTTTATTTGTTTTTTGCAGGTTCTCGTTTTTTCCTTGTAACACATTAGTGCCTCCTTGCTCTTTTCCTGTTTTAATCTCTTGAATGCCTCTTTTTTGCTATTTAACGCCCCTTTTACGTTCTTGTTCAACCATATTGGTTTCCTCTTATTTCTGGCCCTTTTATTCCCATACGGTATATACCTCTCGCACTGAGTATTCAGAATTCTTTTGAAGTTTTCCCATTTACTATTCGTATTCCTTTGATTAAGAACTTTGTCCCAGTCAATAAGTTGAAGGTTTTCTTTCAGCTGATCAAACTTCGCCCTCCTAAAGTTTAATGTTTTAGTTGTTCCCTTATTGATAACCCTACTGAAGGGCATTTTGAAGTCGATAATATTATGGTCGCTATTACCTAGGTGCCCCCCTATCTGTACCTCAGTTATTCTATCAGGCCTATTAGTCAATATTAAGTCCAACACGGCCTTCCCTCTCGTTGGTTCCTGCACTAGTTGGGAGAGATAATTATCCTTAATATTTGTCAAGAACCTTTTTCCTTTCTGCGATCTACAGTCTAGTTGTCTCCTGGCTTTTCCTTTCTTTGGCTGTCTAGTTGTCTCCTGGCTTTTCCTTTCTTTGGCTGTCTAGCTGTCGCCTGGCTTTTCCTTTCTTTGGCTGTCTAGCTGTCGCCTGGCTTTTCCTTTCCCTGGCTGTCTAGTTGCCGCCTGGCTTTTCCTTTGGCTGTCTAGTTGCCACCTGGCTTTTCCTTTGGCTGTCTAGTTGTCTCCTGGCTTTTCCTTTCTCTGGCTGTCTAGTTGTCTCCTGGCTTTTCCTTTGGCTGTCTAGTTGCCGCCTGGCTTTTCCTTTCCCTGGCTGTCTAGTTGTCTCCTGGCTTTTCCTTTCTTTGGCTGTCTAGTTGTCTCCTGGCTTTTCCTTTCTTTGGCTGTCTAGTTGTCTCCTGGCTTTTCCTTTCTTTGGCTGTCTAGTTGTCTCCTGGCTTTTCCTTTCTTTGGCTGTCTAGTTGTCTCCTGGCTTTTCCTTTCTTTGGCTGTCTAGTTGTCTCCTGGCTTTTCCTTTCTTTGGCTGTCTAGTTGTCTCCTGGCTTTTCCTTTCTTTGGCTGTCTAGCTGTCGCCTGGCTTTTCCTTTCTTTGGCTGTCTAGTTGTCTCCTGGCTTTTCCTTTCTTTGGCTGTCTAGTTGCCACCTGGCTTTTCCTTTCTTTGGCTGTCTAGTTGTCTCCTGGCTTTTCCTTTCTTTGGTTGTCTAGTTGTCTCCTGGCTTTTCCTTTCTTTGGCTGTCTAGCTGTCGCCTGGCTTTTCCTTTCTTTGGCTGTCTAGTTGTCTCCTGGCTTTTCCTTTCTTTGGCTGTCTCGCTGTCGCCTGGCTTTTCCTTTCCCTGGCTGTCTAGTTGCCGCCTGGCTTTTCCTTTGGCTGTCTAGTTGCCACCTGGCTTTTCCTTTGGCTGTCTAGTTGTCTCCTGGCTTTTCCTTTCTCTGGCTGTCTAGTTGTCTCCTGGCTTTTCCTTTGGCTGTCTAGTTGCCGCCTGGCTTTTCCTTTCTTTGGCTGTCTAGTTGTCTCCTGGCTTTTCCTTTCTTTGGCTGTCTAGTTGTCTCCTGGCTTTTCCTTTCTCTGGCTGTCTAGTTGTCTCCTGGCTTTTCCTTTGGCGGTCTAGTTGCCGCCTGCCTTTTCCTTTCTTTGGCTGTCTAGTTGTCTCCTGGCTTTTCCTTTCTTTGGCTGTCTAGTTGTCTCCTGGCTTTTCCTTTCTTTGGCTGTCTAGCTGTCACCTGGCTTTTCCTTTCTTTGGCTGTCTAGCTGTCGCCTGGCTTTTCCTTTTGCCTGGCTGTCTAGCTGTCACCCCAGCTTTTCCTTTCCCTGGCTGTCTCGTTGCCGCCTGGCTTTTCCTTTCCCTGGCTGTCTCGTTGCCGCCTGGCTTTTCCTTTGGCTGTCTAGTTGCCACCTGGCTTTTCCTTTCTTTGGCTGTCTAGTTGTCTCCTGGCTTTTCCTTTCTTTGGCTGTCTAGCTGTCGCCTGGCTTTTCCTTTCTTTGGCTGTCTAGTTTCAGCCTGGCTTTTCCTTTCTTTGGTTGTCTAGTTGTCACCCCAGCTATTCCTTTCCCTGGCTGTCTAGCTGTCACCTGGCTTTTCCTTTCCCTGGCTGTCTAGCTGTCGCCTGGCTTTTCCTTTCTCTGGCTGTCTAGCTGTCGCCTGGCTTTTCCTTTCTCTGGCTGTCTAGTTGCCGTCTGGCTTTTCCTTTGGCTGTCTAGTTGCCACCTGGCTTTTCCTTTGGCTGTCTAGTTGTCTCCTGGCTTTTCCTTTCTCTGGCTGTCTAGTTGTCTCCTGGCTTTTCCTTTGGCTGTCTAGTTGCCGCCTGGCTTTTCCTTTCCCTGGCTGTCTAGTTGTGTCCTGGCTTTTCCTTTGGCTGTCTAGTTGCCGCCTGGCTTTTCCTTTCTTTGGCTGTCTAGTTGTCTCCTGGCTTTTCCTTTCTTTGGCTGTCTAGTTGTCTCCTGGCTTTTCCTTTCTTTGGCTGTCTAGCTGTCACCTGGCTTTTCCTTTCTTTGGCTGTCTAGCTGTCGCCTGGCTTTTCCTTTTGCCTGGCTGTCTAGCTGTCACCCCAGCTATTCCTTTCCCTGGCTGTCTCGTTGCCGCCTGGCTTTTCCTTTGGCTGTCTCGTTGCCACCTGGCTTTTCCTTTCTTTGGCTGTCTAGTTGTCTCCTGGCTTTTCCTTTCTTTGGCTGTCTAGTTGTCTCCTGGCTTTTCCTTTCTTTGGCTGTCTAGCTGTCGCCTGGCTTTTCCTTTCTTTGGCTGTCTAGTTGTCTCCTGGCTTTTCCTTTCTTTGGCTGTCTAGTTGCCGCCTGGCTTTTCCTTTCTTTGGTTGTCTAGTTGTCTCCTGGCTTTTCCTTTCTTTGGCTGTCTAGTTGTCTCCTGGCTTTTCCTTTCTTTGGTTGTCTAGTTGTCTCCTGGCTTTTCCTTTCTTTGGCTGTCTAGTTGTCTCCTGGCTTTTCCTTTCTTTGGCTGTCTCGCTGTCGCCTGGCTTTTCCTTTCCCTGGCTGTCTAGTTGCCGCCTGGCTTTTCCTTTGGCTGTCTAGTTGCCGCCTGGCTTTTCCTTTGGCTGTCTAGTTGCCGCCTGGCTTTTCCTTTGGCTGTCTAGTTGTCTCCTGGCTTTTCCTTTCTTTGGCTGTCTAGTTGTCTCCTGGCTTTTCCTTTCTTTGGCTGTCTAGCTGTCGCCTGGCTTTTCCTTTCTTTGGCTGTCTAGTTGCCACCTGGCTTTTCCTTTCTTTGGCTGTCTAGTTGTCTCCTGGCTTTTCCTTTCTTTGGCTGTCTAGTTGCCGCCTGGCTTTTCCTTTCCCTGGCTGTCTAGCTGTCGCCTGGCTTTTCCTTTCCCTGGCTGTCTAGCTGTCGCCTGGCTTTTCCTTTCCCTGGCTGTCTAGCTGTCGCCTGGCTTTTCCTTTCCCTGGCTGTCTAGCTGTCGCCTGGCTTTTCCTTTCCCTGGCTGTCTAGCTGTCGCCTGGCTTTTCCTTTCCCTGGCTGTCTAGCAATGCCCGTCACTCGGGGGCAAGCAGTGTTGTCACCCTCTTCATACTGTACCAGCTGTTTGGCCAGTGTCACCACATGTAATGACCACAGACAGAAACTGGGGTAATTTATAATCCGTCCTATAACACACTTTGCTTCTTGTTTTAGAGTTTGATACTCCATCACCATGGCCGCTACAGCCTGGCGGAGAAAATCCTCCGAGACGCTGTGCAGGTGAACTCCACGGCTCACGAGGTGTGGAACAATCTGGGGGAAGTGCTGCAGGCGCAGGGGAACGATGACGCCGCCACCGAATGCTTCCTGACCGCTCTGGAGCTGGAGGCGAGCAGTCCCATCGTCCCGTTCACCATCATCCCACGAGTCTTGTGATGAAGAGGCGTGAGGTGGGGGACCCTTCGACCTCTCCCATCAGTCCTGCTTCAGCGTTACAATCATAACCAATACCAATCGCCGAAAGCACATTCGTCGCTCACCAGGGATACGGTTGTTGCTCGCCAGGGGTGGGTGGGGGGCAACTTACATGTTACAACTGTTACATCGTAATCTGAATTCTGTTAACGATCGGCCAGTGATCTTCATGATACCTTGTATATCAGCACTGCGGTGTGATGTAGGGAAAATGGCGGCCGGGGCTTACGAGCATGATGGGAAAATGTTTTGACGCTCACCAGTCTTCCCCACTACTGGCTGATGCCAGTCTGTCAGATATAGAGCTTGGCGATGAGCTCCATATTTGTAGGACTGCGCCATTTTCCTGCTGTAGTAATATTGTATCAATCACTCCTCCCCTAATATGCAAACAAATTGCGCACACGGACCCGCCGCCATACTAAATTATTTAGGAATCCTGCCGTATTTGGCATGCGTTACTTTATTTTTCCTGTTGCGCCATTTTTTTTGCACTGTTGCAATATTTGCGGCTCCAGAAACGGTCTGACGTGTTGTGAGATTTCCCCCGGTCGTCTCTTGTCATCGTGTAATGGCGGCTGTCGCTATTGTCACGTGGCTTCCATTGAGCGCTGTATTATATTGTTCTGAAATATTTATTTTTATTGGACTTTAACGGAGGTGAGCGAGGCGCCGTTACAGGATTATCGCCAAATTCACGTAAGTGCCAAAGACGTTTCGGCCGCTTTATCCGGCTGAATGGCGTCAGGCGATGTCTTGGCGTAGAAGCCAACGTTTCGCCATGTTGCTGTTGTAGGTTAGGAGGCTACAGTCTGATTCACCAACGCCACTCTGTTACTCCTATATTATGTACAAATGGTCAAAAAGGTGTAAACCGGTGACTGCGCCCGCTCTGCCGCCATTGCCCCTCTTTCCTCGTATCACTTCAGTCCCTCAGAATTTGCGGGTCACGTCGTGGAGCCGAACAGACAGTTCTGGTATCAGAGATTCGTGTTTCGCCTGTTACGAGACGATGCAGATATCCGTTCTATTTAAGGTTTTTTTTTTACCTGGGTTCAGAGATTATTTATGGAGACGCTTAGGTGACATTCCTCATGTTCTGCAATGATTTACAGGTCACTGTGTCAATAAAGTCATTTTTAAAGGACCTTTTGTTTTATGTGATGACTCGCATCGTACAGACACGTGACGCCGTCTGGCTCCAATTCCCTGCGATATCTAACAGAGGGTCCTGTAGACCTTGGGGGGCTGCAGGGTCACAGAATTCAGTATCCTGCACCATAGGGCGGGGGAGGGGTATCCTGTATCTAATTCTCAGCGCCATCGCATCCCCCCTGGGGTGTAAATATGGCGTACGCCCACGTGCTGACCTACATTCCCTGCACACGGTGAGCTTTTATTAATGAACATACGGTGCGGTCTCCTGGGCGAGCGGCGCACAGCTGAATCACAGATATATAGGTCTGGGCTACAGAGGATTCCCAGCCGAGACATGGAACAAAGAAGGAATAAATGGGGCGCGATAAATCCGATGCATTCACCAGCGTTCGTCACGGTCTCCGCTTACATGAATGATCAGGAGCGGGCGCCCGTGCTCGCTGGACGCTGCCGTCGTGTTAAATAGAGCGGACGTTACCCCGTATTATGTGCAGAAATCCACAATATATCAGAGCTGATGTTCTGCAGGAGCTGAGCGACTACCACCGAGGCCGCCATTACTGCACCGGGCCCTGGTCATTGTGAGGTGACAGCAGTGCCCCGACCAGCCAAGCTTCCTGCAGTGTGATGTCATCGCTTGTGACATTTGCAGCTATGACCCCACCAATGACCCATTATTACCCCCCTGGATAGTGTGATGTCATCGCTTGTGACATCTGCAGCTATGACCCCACCAATGACCCATTATTACCCCCCTGCATAGTGTGATGCCATCGCTTGTAACATCATCTGCAGCTATGACCCTACCCATGACCCATTATTACCCTCCTGCATAGTGTGATGTAATCGCTTGTGACATCATCTGCAGCTATGACCCCACCAATGACCCATTATTACAGCCATGCATAGTGATGTCATCTCTTGAGACATCATCTGCAGCTATGACCCCACCCATGACCCATTATTACTCCCCGCATAGTGTGTTGTCATCGCTTGTGACATCATCTGCAGCTATGACCCTACCCATGACCCATTATTACCCTCCTGCATAGTGTGATGTAATCGCTTGTGACATCATCTGCAGCTATGACCCCACCAATGACCCATTATTACAGCCATGCATAGTGATGTCATCTCTTGAGACATCATCTGCAGCTATGACCCCACCCATGACCCATTATTACTCCCCGCATAGTGTGTTGTCATCGCTTGTGACATCATCTGCAGCTATGACCCCACCCATGACCCATTAATACCCCCATGCATAGTGATGTCATCGCTTGTGACATCATCTGCAGCTATGACCCCACCACTGACCCATTATTACAGCCATGCATAGTGATGTCATCGCTTGTGACATCATCTGCAGCTATGACCCCACCCATGACCTATTATTACCCCCCTGGATAGTGTGATGTCATTGCTTGTGACATCATCTGCAGCTATGACCCCACCCATGACCCATTAATACCCCCATGCATAGTGATGTCATCGCTTGTGACATCATCTGCAGCTATGACCCCACCCATGACCCATTATTACCCCCATGCATAATGATGTCATCGCTTGTGACATCATCTGCAGCTATGACCCCACCCATGACCCATTATTACCCCCATGCATAATGATGTCATCGCTTGTGACATCATCTGCAGCTATGACCCCACCCAGGTCCCATGACCTATTATTACCCCCTGCACAGTGTGATGTCATTTGTGACATCAGCAGTTGGGGGTCTATTATGGCGCAGACTCTGGAGGACCCTCAAGAAGTGACGACCCGGTGGCTCCCATACTATAATGATGGCTGCCGTGTTTTGTGGCTTCTCCTGATTTGCATTGCTCTCACCTCGGCGGCTGCGGTCAGATGTGATGGAATATTCATGGCGCCTCTCGTCAGATCTTCCCCGGAGCTGCGCTTCTTTATAATCTGACAGCGATGTGGAGGAAAGGATGTTTGATATGGTTTATAGACAGAATTATCCATGTGGTCCTCACCGCTGCCTCTGATCTCTTCAAAGTCCCATCTTCCCGGATGGGTGGCAGCGGCGCCCTGAATATTTCATGGGGAGAATTTCTCTGAAAGGTGAATTCCTTCAAAGGAGCGAGGCAGGAACACAAAGCAGAGCGGGAATAATGCAGACCCCTTCATAGCAGGGGCCACAGACCGAGAAACGGGGGTAAGGGGAGCATGAGATACCCCCACACCTGCAGTCGTGGCTGATCTTGTGCAAGGTGCTAGACTGAACATTTCATTGCCAGCAGTACAAAGTATTTCAGGAGAGGTGTGTGCTACTCTAGTGGTATAATGAGCAGGATCCCTGGAAGCACAGAGTATTTCAGGACAGTAGCATATGGATATTTATTTAGGCAGAAGCCTGCAATTATATAGAGGAAGGAATTGGGTAACCCCAGAATATTTCAGGAGAGCAGTGTGCTGACCTTGTGGGAGGTTACAGAGCTGAAGGATCAGTGATCCCAGCAGCACAGAGTATTTCTGGAGAAGAATATACTGACACAGAGTTTTGTAGCGGATGGTGCATGGTCCTCTGCAGTACAGAGTATTTCAGGAGAAGACTAGGCTGATTGAATGTTAGTCCTAGCATACAAGGTACATAATGGAAGGGATTGGGTCACTTAGCAGCACAGAGTGTTTCAGGAGAGCAGTGTGCTGATTTTATGAAAGGTCACAGACTGTTATATAGAGGATGGAGCAGGGTCCTTAGCAGCAGAGTATTTGCAGAGAGGCCCCTGAAAGGATAAAAGACCAAGCAGCACAGAGTATTTATGCAGAAGAATGTATTGACCTTGTAAGAAGTCACAGACTGAGTTGCGCAGAGAAAGGATCAGGTCCCCAGCAGCACAGAGGATCACAGGAGTGAAGAGGGTTGATCTTGTAGGAATTTACACTATGAAAAGTGCAGGGTCTCCAGCAGCACAGAGTATGTCAGCATCCTGTGGGATTTCACAAGTTGAGGGGACTTTCACTAGAGCGTTTTATGGCTGTATATCCTGGGATGGCCACGGGTCTAATTAACTGGTCTTTGTGATGTTGTCAGTTTGGGTCTGACAGCAGTACAGAGTTATCTAACAAATAAAGTAGCACTCTGCAACGCTAAGTACGCGGCCATGAAATGTGAATAGCGTTACTGCTCTAGAAAATAGAAATAACTGAGAAATCTTAGCGCATAAATTGGCCAATTCATGTGTACCTGGTAGCCACGATAAGGCGTTTCTCGATACCAGGACCCTATCAATGTGAAAATAAGTCTGCATGTGTGCGAGAAGGTACCCCACCAGGGCCAACATCTGCAAGGAGTTTCTATGTTCTCCCCGTGTTTCGCGGGTTTCCTCCGGGTTCTCCGGTTTCCTCCCACATTCCAAAGACATACTTGATAGGGAATGTAGATTGTGAGCCCCGATGGAGACAGGGCCAATAATGTCTGTAAATTGTCTGAACTGTAAAGCGCCGCGGAATAGGTTGGCACTATATAAATAAAAAGATTATTATTATTATTTAAGGTAAGATCCTGCTGCAATTAAAACCGCCTGTGGCCTAGAGGCAGAGTGCTCAGTCAGAGAACCTATACATAGAAACAGAAAAGACTGACTGGCACATTCAAAACAAGAAATAGGTGTGAACAGGTGCTTACTAGGAGCAGCTACCTCCATATACAACTAACAAATAAAGCAGCACAATGCAACGCTAAGTATGTGAACATGAAATGTCCCGGTCAGTCTTTTCTGTTTCTATGTATAGGTTCTCTGACTGAGCACTCCGCCTCTAGGCCACAGGCGGTTTTAATTGCAGCAGGATCTTACCCGCGAAATACGGGGAGAACATAGAAACTCCTTGCAGATGTTGTCCTTGGTGGGGTACCTTCTCACACACATGCAGACTTATGTCTCTTAGAGAGGAGTTCACACATTGATAGGGTCCTGGTATCGAGAAATGCCTTACCGTGGCTACCAGGTACACATGAATTGGCCAATTTATGCGCTAAGATTTCTCAGTTATTTCTATTTTCTAGAGCAGTAACGCTATTCACATTTCATATATTTCATGTTCGCATACTTAGCGTTGCATTGTGCTGCTTTATTTGTTAGTTGTATATAGAGGTAGCTGCTCCTAGTAAGCACCTGTACACACCTATTTCTTGTTTTGGACGTGACGGTCAGTTTTTTTTCTGCTTGGCAGTGCAGAATGTTTTCAGAAGAAGATGGTTTAATTTTCATTAAGGTGACGTGATACAAAGATTATTCTGTCTAAATATTTGATGAATCGATATGGAGCGTTTGGGGCTTTTTCTAGTCCACAGTATCACATCCCGCGTCTATTTAGTAGGGGGCTCTATACAGGACACAAGGGGTTAATTGGTGGTTGTGTGGCCGGTGACATCGGTCTGCCCCGGCAATGCCCATGGCTGACAGAGCGCAGGTCATGTGACGCTGGAGATCGCGGAGGACGTGTAAATCCCCTCGATGTCACCTTCGCTGGGATAACGACGTGGACGGTGGCGGATGAAGCCGCAGCCTGCAAATGTCTACTTGATTGAAAGTTGAATCTTGCTGTTTTTTTTTCCAATTCTCCCGTCGAATCAGTCGCCTTCCCTGAGATGACGGCCGCGAGCATCTCATGTGACAATCTGAAATAATCCATAGGGAAACACTCTGATGACCCGAAACCCTGACACACCAGATAAGGTGTATGTGAGACCGGACACAGCAGTATATGGTGTGGTATTATTACATAAGCACTCCGTGGCGGTATTATATATGCATAAGGTTTGCAGCGTAGCATGAACTATCAGGCCTGGCAGCCGCCCACATGTATGGAAGTGATAATGGGGATTACTGTGGAGGATGGGGAGTTTTCTATGGAGTCTTGTGAAATTTTTTTTTGGACTATTTAGGGGTCCATAACCAATTTCCGCCGAGCCCTGGCTGTTCCTACTCTGCACCATGCTGGGCTCGCTTCTTAGGAGTTGGCCTGGAGGTGGTGGAAAGGGACGGGAGCCAACCCCAGCCCTCAGGTCCAATGTGGTAAAACCCTACACCAAAGGGGACCCAACTTTGCTATCGGACCCCCTCTCCTCTTTGTACCCCAGAGGCCTCGGTCAGGGCATGGCTACATGCAGATGTCTGTACGCGGAGCCCCCTCCTTCGTGCACATTTGTATACTGTGGATGGAGTGAATCATTTCCTGTGGACACAGCACAGACGCGGTGCACGCCGGGGGCCGCTCCCAGCTCTGGCACACGCTACAGGCAGATCTCAGTAGGCAGTTGCTAGGAGACCCAGGCTGGAAACCGCCACAGACGACCGTGCGGGTCAATAGTACAGCGTATATATATATGTGTGCATATATGTATATACAGCTCGTCTCCATGTGCACCTGCGAGGCAGCTGAGCAAACATCAAACAAAGGCGTCGGTCCAACGTATCCAGTTATTTAGAGGAATTGTGTCCGAAGAACGGACGGTTATAAAAAAAAAAGTCAGAAATGACCGCACTAAAAATGTTAAACCACCATCCTGCAGGATCACTCTCATCATTTGCCATGTGAGTGCTCGCTCACACGACAGTATAAATCGGACAAGTGCAATCTGATATTTCGCAGCATACTGCGATTTGACACCAAAATTAGATGGGTGCAAGAAAAAAATGAGATGCCATACAGACAATCAATGGCATCCGATTTTTACGGATACAGTGCAGTTCTGTAAGATGGTAAACTGTAAATGGTCCTGTAAATGATTAATAGCTGCTGGGTAAAAAAAAAAAACACTTGTCATCCATGTACAATCCGAGAAAAAAAATCGTCCCACTCCCTGCAGCCTCTCCTCTGCTCCCTGCTGCCTCTCCTCTGCTCCCTGCTGCCTCTCCTCTGCTCCCTGCTGCCTCTCCTCTGCTCCCTGCAGCCTCTCCTCTGCTCCCTGCAGCCTCTCCTCTGCTCCCTGCAGCCTCTCCTCTGCTCCCTGCAGCCTCCCTTCCGCTCCCTGCTGCCTCTCCTCCGCTCCCTGCTGCCTCTCCTCCGCTCCCTGCAGCCTCCCCTCCGCTCCCTGCAGCCTCCCTTCCGCTCCCTGCAGCCTCCCCTCCGCTCCCTGCTGCCTCTCCTCCGCTCCTTGCTGCCTCTCCTCCACTCACTGCTGCCTCTCCTCCGCTCACTGCAGCCTCCCCTCCGCTCCCTGCAGCCTCCCTTCCGCTCCCTGCTGCCTCTCCTCCGCTCCCTGCTGCCTCTCCTCTGCTCCCTGCTGCCTCTCCTCCGCTCCCTGCTGCCTCTCCTCCGCTCCCTGCTGCCTCTCCTCCGCTCCCTGCTGCCTCTCCTCTGCTCCCTGCAGCCTCTCCTCCGCTCCCTGCAGCCTCTCCTCCGCTCCCTGCTGCCTCTCCTCCGCTCCCTGCTGCCTCCCCTCCGCTCCCTGCTGCCTCTCCTCCGCTCCCTGCCTCTCCTCTGCTCCCTGCTGCCTCTCCTCCGCTCCCTGCTGCCTCTCCTCCGCTCCCTGCAGCCTCCCTTCCGCTCCCTGCAGCCTCCCCTCCGCTCCCTGCTGCCTCTCCTCCGCTCCCTGCTGCCTCTCCTCCACACCCTGCCGTTTTTTAGGCCACATGGATATCAGGTGACTGCCGCACCCAATCACTGCTCACTCTTGCTGTGGACAATCCCTTTAAGGGACTTGTGCTAAGTTTCCATAAGTTAATATGACGTCACGATGACCGAGGGTCCGACCGCTGCATCTTCCACTGATCCAGAATGAGGGGCTCTGGGTTTTTTCCAGCAGTCCCACTGCAAAAGAATGGAGCAGATTGCCGCATGCTCGTCCATTCACACAGGGCTCCCGTCTTCTATATTGTTGGGGGTCCCGGCCCCTCTGAGACCATAACATTATCCTCTATCCAAACTGCTCAACTTCAAAACTTGGCACAAAGCCTTTAAGTTATATTTTGTCTTATACACCAGTCACAACCAAAGCTGCAGCAATTAGGATGCAGTCAGCTGGTATGTATATGATAATAATATGCAATCCATCCTTGCCTCTTTTAAGATCTCTGCTTGCTGTCAGTGGGTAGGAACCATTGAATATAGGAGTTGCAGCCTATTGACCATTGATGATACATGAGTCTACCAGAACCTATAGATATTTACGGTACAGCAGAGTACATAGGGTCCTGGCCTGACGCCTGTGGGTCTTGGTTGTGACAGTGAGGCAGCAGTGATGGATTAGCAGCTGCCCGGGCTCCAGCTGTGCCCTGCCTGGAATGACGCTGTGCCCAGGAGTTCTGCAATGCAGAGGAGCTGCGGCGCTTCTGTCACTATGCAGCAGAGATCTGCAGCTGGTGGGAAGGATTCCGGCTCTGTCCCAGCACAAGCTGAACATCTCATCCTGCGGGGACCCCAGATCTACAGAGAGCTGCTGCGTCTACTGCAAAGAGGGGGTTAACAGTTAAAGGGGCCACATCCTAGTGGTTAACTTATTCCTGTATGTTAACCCTGAGTTGCCCAGTATGCGCTTCTCCTGTATTTGGGGCTGCTTCCCATGTTGTGCATGTATTTGAAGGCTTGGAGGGGAGGGGACATGGAGGGGTCAGCAGTTTCATGGCTCCTGGAGCTCAGCAATTCGGTAGCTCTCAGCTTGGGAACAGCCGTATCAGCCCTGTTCACACCATATATGGAGTTATTGTCTGCTCCCTGCTTGCAGCCCATGCACAAGCTGCAATGTCCTAGAGCAGGAGACATGCGGATGATGGCGTCCTCTGCAATGTACCCTGCACTGTGCAGTGTCCTTACACAACCCAGCACTGCAGATTGTCAGCTGCAGCCACATGACAACTAGCAGTAACACATGAAGGCACAGTCTGGTTGGTTTTGCACATTATATACAGGGTGGTCCAAAAGTAGGTGGACAAAAAGTGTAATAAGGTTATGAAGGGGAAGATTTATCAAACACTAAATTGCAGCCGCCTGTCTGGATCATCCTCCAATAAACCATGAATTAGACGTGGAGGATCCGCTTTCCACCCAATAGATTTCAGGATTCGCTTGATAGAAGCTCGTGAAATCCCCTATTCCACAGAGGATCTTCTGGGGACTTTTTTGGACTCTGAACAAATGTTTCAGCAACAAGTTGTTTCTTATCTTCTGTACAGACGGTTTTGGGTCGAGCAGTTTTTGGAGCATTAAGGATTGAGCCGGTGGCATTGAATTTGTCATGAATGCGGTAAATGGTTTGTCTCTTTGGGGCTCGAGCACCAAATGTTTACACCCAATTTGCTCTAACGGTTTCAGCATTGTGAGATTTCCAATACTCTGTTAAAATCCATTTTCTTTGATCTTTATTTAAATTATTTGCCATTATGTGTTATCTGAATGATCTGAAAAGAGAACAGATTTGGGGGAGATCTATCTGTTAAAACTAGATCTGTGAAACTGGCTCAGTTGCCCTTAGCAACCAATCAGATTCCACCTTTCATTTTCCAAAGAGTCTGTGAGGAATGAAAAGTGGAATCTGATTGGTTGCTAACGGCAACTGAGCCAGTTTCACTTTACACCATGTTTGATAAATCTACCCCTTCATAACCTTATTAAGCTTTCTGTCCACCTACTTTTGGACCACCCTGTATATGAAATTGATTGTCAATCAGTGTTGCTTCCTAAGTGGACAGTTTGATTTCACAGAAGATTGATTTACTTGGAGTTATATTCTGTTGTTTAAGTGTTCCCTTTATTTTTTTGAGCAGTATATATATACACTGATTGACAATCAATTTCACATGCTGTTGTGCAAATGAAATAGACAATAGATGGAAGTTATTGGCAATTATCAAGACACCCTCAATAAAGGAGTGGATCTACAGGTGGGGACCACAGACCACATCTCAGTACCAATGCTTTCTGGCTGATGTTTTGGGCACTTTTGAATGTTTTTCACACTCGTGGTAGCATGAGAAGAACTCTACAACCCGCAGAAGTTGCTCAGGTAGTGCAGCTCATCCAGGATGGAACATCAATGCGAGCTGTGGCAAGAAGGTTTGCTGTGTCTGGCAGCGTAGTGTCCAGAGGCTGGAGGCGCTACCAGGAGACAGGCCAGTACAGCAGGAGACGTGGAGGGGCCGTAGGAGGGCAACAACCCAGCAGCAGGACCGCTACCTCCGCCTTTGTGCAAAGAGGAACAGAAGATGCACTGCCAGAGCCCTGCAAAATGACCTCCAACAGGCCACATATGTGCATGTGTCTGCACAAACGGTTAGAAACCAACTCCATGAGGGTGGTATGAGGGCCCGACGTCCACAGATGGGGGTTGTGCTCACAGCCCAACACAGTGCAGGACGCTTGGCATTTGCCACAGAACACCAGGATTGGCAAAGTCGCCACTGGCGCCCTGTGCTCTTCACAGATGTAAGCAGGTTCACACTGAGCACATGTGACAGACGTGACAGAGTCTGGAGACGCCGTGGATAGCGATCTGCTGCCTGCAACATCCTTCAGCATGACCGGTTTGGCAGTGGGTCAGTAATGGTGTGGGGTGGCATTTCTTTGGAGGGCTGCACAGCCCTCCATGTGCTCGCCAGAGGTAGCCTGACTGCCATTAGGTACAGAGATGAGATCCTCAGACCCCTTGTAAGACCATATGCTGGTGCGGTTGGCCCTGGGTTCCTCCTAATGCAGGACAATGCCAGACCTCATGTGGCTGGAGTGTGTCAGCAGTTCCTGCAAGATGAAGGCATTGAAGCTATGGACTGACCGCCCGTTCCCCAGACCTGAATCCGATTGAGCACATCCGGGACATCATGTCTCGCTCCATCCACCAACGTCACGCTGCACCACAGACTGTCCAGGAGTTGGCGGATGCTTTAGTCCAGGTCTGGGAGGAGATCCCACAGGAGACCATCCGCAACCTCATCAGGAGCATGCCCAGGCATTGTAGGGAGGTCATACAGGCACGTGGAGGCCACACACAATACTCAGCCTCATCAGGAGCATGCCCAGGCGTTGTAGGGAGGTCATACAGGCACGTGGAGGCCACACACAATACTGAGCCTCATCAGGAGCATGCCCAGGCGTTGTAGGGAGGTCATACAGGCACGTGGAGGCCACACACAATACTCAGCCTCATCAGGAGCATGCCCAGGCGTTGTAGGGAGGTCATACAGGCACATGGAGGCCACACACAATACTCAGCCTCATCAGGAGCATGCCCAGGCGTTGTAGGGAGGTCATACAGGCACGTGGAGGCCACACACAATACTCAGCCTCATCAGGAGCATGCCCAGGCGTTGTAGGGAGGTCATACAGGCACGTGGAGGCCACACACAATACTGAGCCTAATTGTGACTTGTTTTAAGGACATTGCATCACAGTTGGATCAGCCTGTAGTGTGTTTTTCCACTTTAATTTTGGCAGTGACTCCAAATCCAGGCCTCCATTGGATAATAAATGTGATTTCCATTGATGATTTTTGGGTGATTTTGTTGTCAGCACATTCAACTTTGTACAGAACAAAGTATTCAATGAGAATATTTCATTCATTCAGATCTAGGATGTTATTTCAGTGTTCCCTTTATTTTTTTGAGCAGTATATATTATATATAATTTGGTCCTTGTCGCAGGCACTTAGATCCTTACGCTTGCTGCCTAATATCGAGCATTATTATCTATTGTAATATTCCTGCCATGTATATATGTATATATATACACATACATACATACGTGGCGGTAATATTACAATAGATAATGATGCTCGATATTAGGCAGCAAGCGTAAGGATCTAAGTGCCTGCGACAAGGACCAAATTGTGATGTCCAGATGATTGGGTCAAGGCATCTCTAAAATGGCTGTTTTTTTGGGGGGGGTGCCCAGTCCACTGCAGGCCTTGTACAGTGCTCCCACTATAGGTCATGTGGGGCATTTGCAGTATAAAATAGGTGTTGCAGGGTATGGCAGTACTAGGCTTGGTCATTCGGGGCGCTCCCAGTACATGGCCGGTGTTGTGGAACATTCCCAGAATACATTAGTTTCTACCAACCAAAAGTAAAATAATCCTTAGGAAGATGACCGATGAATCAGCCACTGTGTGATGGCCACTTCTGTGGTTTTCCTTGAGGCGGCAGGTGTGGCTGCTGGTCACAGTCCTGGTCCATTTCTCGTATACCAGCTGATATTCAGGCCCTGAAGCACATGTACAATACAGGGGTGATGGCCGCTGTTATGCACTGAGCTGATGTGGATGACTTGGGTACAGGAGAAACAATGCCAGTGCCAGCACTCGGCTTTTCTGAACCTCTTATCCTTCTCCGCTTCTGTTAATTTTTCTCTACGGTGGAAACAGGAAGGAAATCTCAAAATTCACGTTTTGAAATTTCTGCCGTGTATAAGATGGTTCTCCTTTCTGCAATCTTTAAATTGCTTTAATAAAAATATCAGTGTTTTGCTCCCATGTCTGCTTTTGCTGTCCTGTGTAGAGGGTACATATTCCTTACGAACATTCATTCCTTGGTTATTGGCCCACGGAAAAGAGCTTTTAGTTTTTTAAAAAAAATGCGAAACATAAGTTCTGGGCAAATCCTGAGGGCCATCAGTCTAACACATCCAAAAGTCTCTGCAGTCACCCAGCCAAACCCTTTCCTATTGTAGCAGAGGTGTGAGATGACACCCATACCCCACACTCTGAAACACTATGGCAGCCACGGTTTGGGTCACCACTGGGCGCAGGGTAAGGCTGGGTTTATAGCAGCCAACCCTAAGCATTAAGACACCTGCCATGTATGATACAGTTTAGACAGGCTGTGGGCATCTGCTACACACAGATCACTTACTTACAAGATCGGTCAGTCACATCGTTCTCAGCAGCACGTCGTCTTGTGTAACCAGTATGTGCGGCCGAGAACAATTACTTTTAACAAGCCAATTCATCAGGTGAGTGGGAGCTTGCCCAATTATCGGGAAAACAGCTTGTTCTTGGGAATTGTTCCCGATAGTCGTGCAGTGTAAATGGACCTTAATACTCAAGCCAGTTTAGATCTAACAGATAATACTGCAGCTGTGTCTCCGGTTGGATTTTTGGTTAAATCTATTGCTAGAAAAAAGTTATTTTCCTAGATGATCACTAATAAAGCATGCAATAAGAGCACAAACACTAAGGGAAGAGCAGAGTTTCTCTGTAGCCCAACTAGGTGAACATAGAAATCTAAGATTATGGGTCACCAAAGCATGGGGGGGGGGTAAATGAGAAATGCAGAGGGAGCGGCCCACATCTATAAAAGATAACAGCAGGATTCTTCAGCTTTCTTCCAGTTGGAGACAGGCAGTGACTTATCCCACCGATGGATGCAATGAGATCAGTATAAAAGTTCTGTAGCTTTCCCATCTCTGTAGTCGTTTACAAGCGCTCTGCTTGAGGTCAGTTGAAAAGGTCTCATTTATTTACTCATTGACCGCTATTCTGATTCACCAATAGCAAGCAGATTTTGGAAACTGTCAAGGACTGAAAAAGTTATTTAGAAGTTAAAGAACATCGTGTAGTGACAGCACCACTCCAGTCTACTGGTACAGTTCGGTATTGCAGCTTAGCCTCACTGAAAAGACAGGGACCAAGTTGCAATATCTGTTTGTTTTTTGCAATATCTGTTTGTTTTTTAAAGAGACAGGACACTAAAACCCAACCATTCCTGCGGGGGTCTCGTTCACAACTATGCCATGTTGGACTGATCCAGAGGGCAGAATACTCCAAACACATCCCCCCCAGCAATGATGACCACGAGGGATACTTGTTTTTATTTGGCTTTATTAATTTCAGTTGCAATACAGGACAGCCATTTACTCTATCCAGGTCTTTTGTTTCAAGGCTTAGCGTGTTTTATGTTTTATTTTTCCCTAAAGTGCAAGCACAGATTCAGAATTAGCACAAGCTTCCAGTCTAGCCATGGTAGAATGAGCGCAGGAGTGCCACGTCCACCTTGTGTTCACCGCCAATGATGGGAACTGAAAAAGCAGATGACTCCTTTCTAGCCTCGCCTGGGCCTATGCACGTACCACCGCCATGTCCAAAGCACGGTCTAATCTTTGGCATTCTGCAACTCAACTTGCTAAAAATGATGCCAAGGAGGAAGAAGGTTACAAATCTGTATATGAAATGAAGACTGGCAGCAAGTCCGCCGACTATCACCATCCCCTGACACGCACAACGCCAAAGCTCTTACCAAAAACAGAGCGCATGATCTTGATGATGGGGGGGGGGAGGGGAGAATATAGCATGTGGCTGTATATATGGAGCTTTGCAGGCCGTGGCTGCAGCCAGATATGGCAGAATCTGTCTCACGCCCGCCGCTAGTCTCAAAATTACCGCTCACAACTCCTCAAAAAGCCTGAAGCATTTTACAATTATCCACTGCATACACAACTAGGTCCATAGTAAATTAGTGCAACGTGTTTTAAGTCACACAGTCAGCACATTGCTATACAGATGAGGAAGCTTGAGTCAACCGGTACAGTGAGAACTGCGGACCGGAGACCAAACCGCAACAGTCGATTCCTCTGCAAAACACCTCACCTACTGGCCACCATCACCCCCGTGCTACTGGCAGAGACAGCTGTAAACAATGCTCACCGACCAGGTACCCGCCGTGGCTCTTACCAAACGATTCACACCTTTAGTCCTCGGTTCATAAAAAGTAAAATCTAGATTAATCAGCCAAAATATAAAATAATGAGCCTTCGCTTCTGTACAGTAAATTTGTGCATGCAAAATAAAAGGCTTGTCCATGTGCCACACATTAAGACTAGAAGTCAATGAAAAACAGAAGTGATTCTTAGCAATATAAAATATACACTCGCTGCCCAGGGGGGGATCAGACCCGTCACCCATCAGAAGAGCATGTACAAAGCTTTACTAGCAGATCTACACAGGGAGGAGACACTAAAGGATGCAACTAGGAGGATGGCAAAGTGCTCTGTACATGGGTGGATAAATAAATTAAAAAAAAAAAAAAAATCTATTGCGCTAATGGTTTTTTATTGGAAATAAAAAAACAAAAAAAAAACCTAGCATTTATGACTTGGAATGGACATTTGTTTTTGTTTTTTTTTTTCTTCCTTAAACAGCCTCGAACGTTGTGCTGAAGTCCTATAATAAATATAGGAATCTGCTGTCTCCAAGTTCAGTACATACATTTTTTTTTATTTTCTTTAAAAATGACGAGAGTCCAAAGCTGCTCCCCCGACGGTGAACGCTTTATCAAAATCGTGAATGGCCCAACACCCGTCTCACTCAAGTGCAGCACGAAACGAGAACGTTAAACTGAGATTAGACCAGGCATGCCATCCTCGGGTAGTGTCGTCATCTCGGTACAAAAAGGACCAGTCAATTATTAGGGGGGAAGGAGGGCTTCCAACATCTGTATCCATCAGCCATACTGCAGCATACCATCCTGAGGTATAAACCAATTTTATAGAGTAAACCAGCTATGACAATTTATACTATAAATTGAAACGCGCCACAGTGGGCGGCATCGCTTTTACAATTTTTTTTTTTTTTTGCATTTTTTTTTCTTGGTTTTAAATACAAAGGTTTCACTGTGCTCAATTGTCAAGCTGCATGCATGTAAAACTGGCCAGCCCAAACAGTGGAGTAATCATTAGCAAATGGAGCTTAAAGGAGTCCTCTAAGTGTTTCCTTGTTGTTAAAAAGGTAGTACGAGTATTAAGATACTGTAAAACTGATGTTTAAACTCGTTTTTTTTTTTTTGGGGACAGGACCACCAACCGTTACATGCAGATTGTTTTGTGGACAGAAGGTATTTCTTGACATTCAGTTTTGCTATACAGAAACAGAATGAGTAAATGAACATTTTTGCAAGAGGTAAGTAAAAGATTCAGTTTGATTCTTCTAGAGGGTAAGATTGGGGACAATTCTTCATTTTGCAGTCATCATCTGTACGAATTCTGGAAAGAAAAACAGCGGAGGGGGTTAGTCAGGCGGTGAATGAAGAGATGTCCTGGTCCACCTGACGTGGCGGCCAGCATGCATTGTTCGGCCAAGTCTTGACGCTGACTATTGGATAACTGTCGCATCCTGTTCCAACACGGACTTTCCATTTTTTGCACTTCCGGGATTGCACAAATTATTGGAAGGTGATATAGAAAGTAACTTTGCAACAAGCCATTATGAAGAGCTGAACGTGACTAACTGGGTAAGTGACCATATGCAGATATCAGAACCAAATGGATTTGGCTTTAGACATCAGGAATACTACAAGACACTGAACTGCCTCAGAACCTCTTTAGTAGATGAAACCTGACAGACCACCATGTGCTGTATGGAATATAAAAAACAATTTCTCAGCTCCTATGTAATGCTATTTATGGGGGGGGGTCCCTAAATTATTAAACCCATTCTGCAGCAGTAAACCAAGTCCACCATTTCTTACCTTCGTAGTTGACCTGCCCATCTCCATCTATATCGGCTTCTCTGATCATTTCGTCTACCTCTTCGTCTGTTAGTTTTTCCCCTAGGTTAGTCATTACATGACGGAGCTCTGCTGCGCTGATGTAACCGTTGCCGTCCTGTAGGAAAAACACAGACGCCTCCCATCAGATCGTGCCCACCCATGTTTTGGCACTATGTGCAGACTGAGCGCCCCGGAATCTGTCACCTTGTCGAACACTCTGAATGCTTCACGGATCTCCTCTTCGCTATCTGTGTCCTTCATTTTTCTTGCCATCATGGTCAGGAATTCAGGAAAGTCAATTGTGCCATTGCCTGGATAAGAGATGGTTAAATAATGAGGAGACTGAGGGCGTTTTCCTAAAAGGTCAACCACATAACAGTTGCAATGTTTAGCAGTGGATGACTGAGCAAACTTGAACTCTGGGCAGCACAACGGCCTCTTCCTGCAGATGACTGTGCCCGTGGCGGCCGCTCTAGTGGAGTCTCAGCATCACACCGAGGCCCTGGCCAGGTCTCCAACTTGGGTGTTTCATAAACAAGCAGCTTAATCCAACTCCCCCAGGAGTTATGTTCAGTGCAAGCGCCACTCCACTTCTAATTGTCAGCACTGCAGCCATGCGAATGATTAAGAGCAGAGGGCTTGGGTGCCGAGTAGACACCTTCCTACACTGGGAGCATTACAGCACTGTGCCATTACTCCTAGAGCGCTCAGGGCGTTGTAGCTAGCACATAGATACTAGCAATAAGAAGAAAAGCAAGGCGTGTACCACTTTAAACTGAAAATTAACACTTCTTGTTTCACTACAAAAAAGCACGTAGCATTTTGTCCATCCCACCCCGACATCTAACCAAGGGATGCCATCATGGTCTAAGTAATTTGGTTATGTCACAAAATCCAACAATGCTGCAAGCATCTACAGGATCCAATTATCCCTTCGAAAGCAGTCATCAATGATTCAGCTAGAGTAAATAGGACATCACTTACCATCAGCATCTACTTCATTGATCATGTCCTGCAGTTCAGCTTCTGTCGGGTTTTGACCAAGTGACCGCATGACTGTGCCCAGCTCCTTGGTGGTAATGGTGCCATCCCCATCTTTATCAAATAAGGAGAAAGCCTCCTTGAATTCTATAAAAAGGAGAAAAAAAATGTGAAAAGCAGATTAAAAGATATACAAGGACAACTCGCCGAATGGTTGGCTATATGCAGATAACACCATGTCCAGACCCAAAGTCTTTCCACATGAGAAAATCCACAGTGTGAGTGCTGGAGTACACACAAAACCTTTATTTGATCACAAAGTGTCCCAGGACTAGCCATGAAAATTTGGCTGCACATTACAAGTCTGTGCACAAATCCTCAGTGGCTGCAGAGAAAAAAAAAATGCCTACATTCCAGTGCGCCTAAATCTTGGAGCAATTCCTTGGCAATGAACCTGGAGATATTGAGCAACATTGAGACCCAGCCCTGGAGGCTTGGATACAGTCCAGAAAGTGACAAATTAATGGGTTAATGCATTGGATTATTCATGGACTGCTCTGGTGGTCTACCTGTTGGGAAGCAGCACATGCCCCCCAAAACTGCAAACAATACAATGAAGCAATTTTCCACATAGATGGCACAATGCAAGATAGTAAGGTCAATGGCTGAGTAACTATCACCTGTCTGCACTTGGGCCATAGGTGTAAATATGACCAGGGGCCACATCTGCATGGAGTCTATGTGCTCACGTTTGTTCCCATGCTCCAGCTACATACTAATAGGCTAAATGGATTACTATTAAACTTGCTCCAATGTAGGTGAGTAATCATAAGCTTTTGTGACCAGGAACTGATGGACCATTAGGTTTTTCAATAGCTCTGTACACAACCCTTGGCTGAAGGTTTGATTTTTGCAGCGGTGCTGGATGCAAATCTGCTAAGTGTTCACACGCTGACATTGTGCAGGCAACTTCAGCAAATGTCACAAATGCTCCCCTTGCGCAGTAGCACACGCCGATTTATGTGCTGTATAGTAGCCGGCAGCACGAGCGCTAGAGGAAGAGATTGATGACAGGCAAGCTCCGCTTTTTAAACAAGCTTAGTCATAACCGGATAACAAGCAACTGAACAGCCTGCAAACCAAATTACCCCAGTCGCTGGAAAAAGCAATTACTCACCAGCAATCTGCTCTTCAGTCAGCTGATCGGCCTAAAGAGAGGGGGAAAAAAAAAAATGTGAGACAGAAGTAATGCATCATGTAGTGATAATATAGCAGATCGAGGAGTATATTAACCGGGCATGGTTGAAAATGGAGGGGGGCGACATCCTCTGCTGCAAACCTGCAGGACCAGCATTGCAAAAACACTGCACATGGCGATGTAAATAATCATTTACTGCAGCGCCATAAAAAATATATATTATATAATACACACTCCATGGAGCTGACATCGCCAACAAAGTAAGAGACCTCACTACACTGCAAGTGAGGGAGCAATGTCCTCGTATCCCTCAGCTAAGTGGCAAAGATTAAATTCTCCAAAAGCAGACAAGTTGTCACGGTCATGCAATGTGAGCGGTCTGCAGGAAGGAGGGCAGAGCAGAGACCCCAAGGAGAACGAGTACATCAGGTTATGGATCCCTTGCATGTTGCCAGCACTACTTCCAGGATTTCTGTGTCTGGCATAAATGGTTCCCAGTAACACGACTCAGCCGCCCTGCCCCCGCCACACAATGATGTGATTTCTGGGCACAAGTAATGTTTAATTAGGTAATGCCAAGTATCACTTGTCATTTCCATATCTAGACAGCGCACTGTTGGCAGAGACTAAGAAGCAGTCCTGCATTAGTATATATGGGCTGTAAGTACTCAGCCCCCTTGGGGGTCCCGCCCACCGTTCCTCTACATGTGCTGTCACTAGAGTCCCATATTCGGTGCATCTCCCCGTCTCTTTATTGGGCTATACCGGGATTTTAACGCTCTATGGGCCCTAGTTTTTAGGCCGCTGGCTGCTAACATGATATTGTACATTTCTCTCGTTATGAAAGAAAAGCAATAAATAAAAACACAAGGAACCTTGGCCATAATCAATCAAAGCACCACATCCACCTCTAATGGCACGGCATGTGCCCCCAAATATGACAAGCTTTAAATAATGCAGCCTGGGCACAGCTGGGGAGCCCAGATCCAGAAACGTTCCAGCAAAAGGAGATTAACATCTGATTCCTGCTTCGCTTGAGGCAATTTAAGACCTCTGCACACAGCAATGAATTACACCGCAGCTGCAGGGTGGCCGCTTTACAGCCACGTTCAGCAGAGTTATTACAGGGAGCCCTGCAGGCTGGCACCACAGACAGCCAAGAGCCCGCACATCATCAATCCTCCATGACACCACAGCAGCATCTGTACAACAGCAGGGATCACAGGGTGATACAGCAATGACTGGCAGTGCCCCGCAGCAAGTGCCAGGACGCAAGACTGCAAGGACTGTGCAAAGGCAGCTCTGCGCCAGAGCGCCTGATAGATCAGCTATTATGATAGTCTCACCGTGCTGCTGCCCGCCGGCCCGGACCATTATGGCCCCCTGTCACAGGTCCGGACCATTATGGCCCCCTGTCACAGGTCCGGACCATTATGGCCCCCTGTCACAGGTCCGGACCATTATGGCCCCCTGTCACAGGTCCGGACCATTATGGCCCCCTGTCACAGGTCCGGACCATTATGGCCCCCTGTCACAGGTCCGGACCATTATGGCCCCCTGTCACAGGTCCGGACCATTATGGCCCCCTGTCACAGGTCCGGACCATTATGGCCCCCTGTCACAGGTCCGGACCATTATGGCCCCCTGTCACAGGTCCGGACCATTATGGCCCCCTGTCACAGGTCCGGACCATTATGGCCCCCTGTCACAGGTCCGGACCATTATGGCCCCCTGTCACAGGTCCGGACCATTATGGCCCCCTGTCACAGGTCCGGACCATTATGGCCCCCCTGTCACAGGTCCGGACCATTATGGCCCCCCTGTCACAGGTCCGGACCATTATAGCCCCCGTCACAGGTCCGGACCATTATGGCCCCTTGTCACAGGTCCGGACCATTATGGCCCCCTGTCACAGGTCCGGACCATTATGGCCCCCTGTCACAGGTCCGGACCATTATGGCCCCCTGTCACAGGTCCGGACCATTATGGCCCCCTGTCACAGGTCCGGACCATTATGGCCCCTTGTCACAGGTCCGGACCATTATGGCCCCTTGTCACAGGTCCGGACCATTATAGCCCCCTGTCACAGGTCCGGACCATTATAGCCCCCTGTCACAGGTCCGGACCATTATGGCCCCTTGTCACAGGTCCGGACCATTATAGCCCCTGTCACAGATTACAGGCACAGATGAGAAATGACCGCAGCAGTGACACGTGACCTCAGGGACTATTCCCGGGATCTCCAAACTCAGAACGGATGTAAAAATCTATAAATAACCACACAAGAAAACAACGGCAGCCATAGAAGAGGTTCTGTAGCAGCTGCGCCCCACGACAGGTCTCGCGGGAGCGCGCAGCAGCCACAACGCCCGCACAGCCCAGAGCCCCGCCCCCGGGAGCAGCGCTTCACAGCCGGCCCGTAGGATGGAATAAGCCGGCAGAAAGCAGCGCCGTGAAGTAAAGCCCATACCGTACAGCGCTGGGCCAACCCCGGAGAAGAGAGACACCGAGCGGCGGCTACGTACCATGGCGGCGAGGCGGGAGGGCTATGTATCCGTGTGACGGGAGAGGCTAAGGACGTCCGCACGTAGCGCCGAACTCCACAGAGTGCTGGGGGTGTGAGGCGAAGCCGCAGCGCTTTATAAGCGCGTATCCCTCCGCCAACGGCCACACACCGCCCGGGAGCCGGGACTGCGCCAGAGACACGCCCCAATCCACGCCCCTGCCACTCACAGCCTATGGTGTGGGCGGGGCTACGAGTGTCAGCTCGAAGAGAGCGGCAGTGAAGTGACTGGTCCGTCACCAAGGAGACCCCCGACTACACCAAGACCACCACCGAGGAGACCCCCGACTACACCAAGACCACCACCGAGGAGACCCCCGACTACACCAAGACCACCACCGAGGAGACCCCCGACTACACCAAGACCACCATCGAGGAGACTCCCGACTACACCAAGACCACCATCTAGGAGATCCCCGACTACACCAAGACCACCACCGAGGAGACCCCCGACTACACCAAGACCACCACCTAGGAGACCCCCGACTACACCAAGACCACCACCTAGGAGACCCCCGACTACACCAAGACCACCACCGAGGAGACCCCCGACTACACCAAGACCACCCTACCGAGGAGACCCCCGACTACACCAAGACCACCACCGAGGAGACCCCCGCCTACACCAAGACCACCTCCGAGGAGACCCCCGCCTACACCAAGACCACCTCCGAGGAGACCCCCGACTACACCAAGACCACCACCGAGGAGACCCCCGACTACACCAAGACCACCACCGAGGAGACCCCCGACTACACCAAGACCACCATCAAGAAGATTCTAGACTACACCAAGACCACCATCGAAGAGACCCTCCACTAAACCAAGACCACCACTGAGGAGACCCCAAGTACACCAAGACCACCATCAAGGAGACCTCCAACTACATCAAGATCACTACCGAGGAGACCCCCTACTACACCAAGACCACCATCGAGGAGACCCCCGAGTACACCAAGACCACCATCAAGGAGACCCGAGTACACCAAGATCACCACCAAGGCAATTCTGGACTACATCAAGACCACCACCGAAGAGACCCTCTACTACACCAAGACCACCACTGAGGAGACCCCCGACTACACCAAAATCACCAAAGAAAACTCCAACTACATCAAGATCACAGCAAGGAGACCCCCAACTACACCACAACCGAGGAGACCCTTGACTACACCAAGACTACCACCGAGGAGACCCCTGACTATACCAAGACCACCATCGAGGAGACCCGAGCGCCTCACAGAAAGAACTTGAGGAGACCCTCACATTCACCACCAAGACCACCACCGAAGAGACCCTGGGCACCTTACAGCAAGACCACCACAGAGACCGACAACTGCACCACTGAGGACATCACCAAGGAGACCCCCGACTCCACCAAGACCATCACTGAGGAGACCCCTGACTATACCAAGACCACCACCGATGAGCTCCCAAGTGCCTCACAGCAAGACCCCTGAGGAGCACACTGACTACACCACCGAGGAGACCAACCAAAATATACCACCAAGGAGACCCCAAACTACGCTATGGAGAAGACCCCGGAAGACCATTTAGAATACACCACCAAGGCGACCCTAAGCGCCTCACAGTAAAAACCCTGACTACACCATCAAGACCACCACTGAGGAGACCGCTGACTACACCACCAAGGAAACCCCTGACTAGACCACGGAGAAGACCTCAAAGGATCACCCAGAATGTACCAAGAAGACCTTGAGTACTTCACACCAAGACCACAACAAAGGAGACCCTGACTACACCACAGAGGAGAACCCAACATCAATACTGAGAAGACCACTAGAGCGGATCACACCCAGATTCCCAGGTGGCATCAGTGAGGAGACCCCCAGAGCATAGAGCACCGAGAACCCCAGAATACACCACTGAGGAAACCCCGAGAGCATCACACCCAGGCTGCACCAGTGAAGAGACCTTCAGACACCTGGTTACACCACACTTCAGTAATCAGGAGACCCCTAGTACATCACACACAGACCCCCAGAATACACCAGTGAGGAGTCCCCACTGCAGTGCTGTGGAGATCAAACTCTGAGACCCACCACAATTTACTAATGAGATGCCCAGACCCCTGACTACTCCAGCCTGCACCTATAAGACCCCCAAAGTTACGAATACACCACAAAGCACTACTGACACGTAAGGGGCTGTGGAATATGTTGGCGCCATAGAAATAATTATTAAAAAATATTATTACTGAGGCGTACCTGTCATCAGGATTGTGCTCAGTAAACCACATACACTGTCAGGTGGGCGACATTACACTGATTAATATGATACCTTGGTTGATGAAATCCGTCCTGTGGTTCTTGTGTAATCTTTACTTTCAGTTTGGAGATAATGATATGCTCATAGCTCGGGGCGGCCTGTGGAGGGCGCTCTGCATGATTATTCAGCTATATGCTCTTATGACAGCTCACTGTCATAAGAGATTACACAAGAACGACAGGAAGGATTTCATCACCCAGGTATCATATTAATCAGTGTAATGTCGCCCACCTGATAGCGTATGTGTGCACTTTAACTACGCCTCACTAAGGCCCAGCTCACTGAATACACAGCACTGCACCACTGCCACCGCCATCTATACCGTACTGCACTACTGAGACCCCTGCCTTCTGACTATACCACACTACACTACTGAGACCCCTGCCTGCTGACTATACCATACTGCACTACTGAGACCCCTGCCTGCTGACTATACCACACTACACTACTGAGACCCCTGCCTGCTGACTATACCATACTGCACTACTGAGACCCCTGCCTGCTGACTATACCACACTGCACTACTGAGACCATTGCCTGCTGACTATACCACACTGCACAACTGAGACCCCCTGCCTGCTGACTATACCACAGTGCACTACTGAGACCCCTGCCTGCTGACTATACCACACTGCACTACTGAGACCCCTGCCTGCTGACTATACCATACTGCTCTACTGAGACCCCTGCCTTCTGACTATACCACACTGCACTACTGAGACCCCTGCCTTCTGACTATACCACACTGCACTACTGAGACCCATGCCTGCTGACTATACCATACTGCACAACTGAGACCCCTGCCTGCTGACTATACCATACTGCACTACTGAGACCATTGCCTGCTGACTATACCATACTGCACAACTGAGACCCCTGCCTGCTGACTATACCATACTGCACAACTGAGACCCCTGCCTGCTGACTATACCATACTGCACTACTGAGACCATTGCCTGCTGACTATACCACACTGCACAACTGAGACCCCCTGCCTGCTGACTATACCATACTGCACTACTGAGCCCCTGCCTGCTGACTATACCATACTGCACTACTGAGACCCCTGCCTGCTGACTATACCACACTACACTACTGAGACCCCTGCCTGCTGACTATACCATACTGCACTACTGAGACCCCTGCCTTCTGACTATACCACACTGCACTACTGAGACCATTGCCTGCTGACTATACCACAATGCACAACTGAGACCCCCTGCCTGCTGACTATACCATACTGCACAACTGAGACCCCTGCCTGCTGGCTATATTACATTGCACTACTGAGACCCCTGCCTGCTGACTATACCACACTGCACTACTAAGACCCCAGCCTGCTGACCATACCATACTGCACTACTGAGACCCCTGCCTACTGACTATATTACATTGCACTACTGAGACCCCTGCTGCTGACTAAACCATACTGCACTACTGAGACCCCTGCCTGCTGACTATACCATAATGCACAACTGAGACCCCTGCCTGCTGACTATACCATACTGCACTACTGAGACCCCTGCCTGCTGACTATACCATACTGCACTACTGAGACCCCTGCCTGCTGAATATACCATACTGCACAACTGAGACCCCTGCCTGCTGACTATACCACACTACACTACTGAGACCCCTGCCTGCTGACTATACCATACTGCACAACTGAGACCCCTACCTGCTGACTATACCACAGTGCACTTCTGAGACGCCTGCCTGCTGACTATACCACACGGCACTACTGAGACCCCAGCCTGCTGACTATACTACATTGCGCTACTGAGACCCCTGCCTGCTGACTATACCACACTACACTACTGAGACCCCTGCCTGCTGACTATACCACACTGCTCTACTGAGACCCCTGCCTGCTGACCATACCATACTGCACAACTGAGACCCCCAGCCTGCAGACTATACCACACTGCACTACTAAGACCCCAGCCTGCTGACCATACCATACTGCACAACTGAGACCCCCTGCCTGCTGACTATACCACACTGCACTACTGAGACCCCTGCCTGCTGACCATACTGTACAACTGAGACCCCCTGCTTGCTGACCATACCATACTGCACTACTAAGACCCCTGCCAGCTGACTATACCACACTGCACTACTAAGACCCCTGCCTGCTGACCATACCATACTGCACAACTGAGACCCCCAGCCTGCTGAATATACCATACTGCACTACTGAGACCCCTGCCTGCTGACTATACCATACTGCACTACTGAGACCCCTGCCTGCAGACTATACCACACTGCACTACTGAGACCGCTGCCTGCTGAATATACCATACTGCACTACTGAGACCCCTGCCTGCTGACTATACCATACTGCACTACTGAGACCCCTGCCTGCTGACTATACCATACTGCACTACTGAGACCCCTGCCTGCTGACCATACCATACTGCACAACTGAGACCCCTGCCTGCTGAATATACCATACTGCACTACTGAGACCCCTGCCTGCTGACTATACCATACTGCACTACTGAGACCCCTGCCTGCTGGCTATACCATACTGCACTACTGAGACCCCTGCCTGCTGACTATACCATACTGCACTACTGAGACCCCTGCCTGCTGACTATACCATACTGCACTACTGAGACCCCTGCCTGCTGACTATACCATACTGCACTACTGAGACCCCTGCCTGCTGACTATACCATGCTGCACTACTGAGACCCCTGCTTGCTGACTATGCTACAGTACACTACTGAGACCCCTGCCTGCTGACTATACCACAGTGCACTACTGAGACCCCTGCCTGCTGACTATACCACACTGCACTACTGAGACCCCTGCCTGCTGACTAAACCACAGTGCACTACTGAGACCACTGCCTGCTGACTATACCACACTGCACTACTGAGACCCCTGCCTGCTGACTATACCACAGTGCACTACTGAGACCCCTGCCTGCTGACTATACCACACTGCACTACTGAGACCCCTGCCTGCTGACTAAACCACAGTGCACTACTGAGACCACTGCCTGCTGACTATACCACACTGCACTACTGAGACCCCTGCCTGCTGACTATACCACAGTGCACTACTGAGACCCCTGCCTGCTGACTATACCACACTGCACTACTGAGACCCCTGCCTGCTGACTAAACCACAGTGCACTACTGAGACCACTGCCTGCTGACTATACCACACTGCACTACTGAGACCCCTGCCTGCTGACTATACCACAGTGCACTACTGAGACCCCTGCCTGCTGACAATACCATAGTGCACTACTGAGACCCCTGCCTGCTGACTGAACCATAAAACACTACTGAGACCCCTGCCTGCTGACTATACCACAGTGCACTACTGAGACCCCTGCCTGCAGTCTATACCACACTACACTACTGAGACCCCCTGCCTGCTGACTATACCACACTACACTACTGAGACCCCCTGCCTGCTGACTATACCACACTACACTACTGAGACCTCTGCCTGCAGTCTATACCACACTACACTACTGAGACCCCTGCCTGCTGACTATACCATACTGCACTACTGAGAGCCCTGCCTACTGACTATACCATACTGCACTACTGAGACCCCTGCCTACTGACTATACCACACTACACTACTGAGACCCCTGCCTGCTGACTATACCATACTGCACTACTGAGAGCCCTGCCTGCTGTCTATACCACACTGCACTACTGAGAGCCCTGCCTGCTGTCTATACCACACTGCACTACTGAGACCCCTGCCTGCTGACTATACCACACTACACTACTGAGACCCCTGCCTGCAGTCTATACCACACTACACTACTGAGACCCCCTGCCTGCTGACTATACCACACTACACTACTGAGACCTCTGCCTACTGACTATACCATACTACACTACTGAGACCCCCTGCCTGCTGACTATACCACACTGCACTACTGAGACCTCTGCCTACTGACTATACCACACTACACTACTGAGACCTCTGCCTACTGACTATACCATACTACACTACTGAGACCCCTGCCTGCTGACTATACCACACTACACTACTGAGACCTCTGCCTACTGACTATACCATACTGCACTACTGAGACCCCTGCCTGCTGACTATACCATACTACACTACTGAGACCCCTGCCTGCTGACTATACCATACTGCACTACTGAGAGCCCTGCCTGCTGTCTATACCACACTGCACTACTGAGACCCCTGCCTGCTGACTATACCACACTACACTACTGAGACCCCTGCCTGCAGTCTATACCACACTACACTACTGAGACCCCCTGCCTGCTGACTATACCACACTACACTACTGAGACCTCTGCCTACTGACTATACCATACTGCACTACTGAGACCCCTGCCTACTGACTATACCACACTACACTACTGAGACCCCTGCCTGCTGACTATACCATACTGCACTACTGAGAGCCCTGCCTGCTGTCTATACCACACTGCACTACTGAGACCCCTGCCTGCTGACTATACCACACTACACTACTGAGACCGCTGCCTGCTGACTATACCACACTACACTACTGAGACCTCTGCCTACTGACTATACCACACTACACTACTGAGACCTCTGCCTACTGACTATACCATACTGCACTACTGAGACCCCTGCCTGCTGACTATACCATACTGCACTACTGAGACCCCTGCCTGCTGACTATACCACACTACACTACTGAGACCTCTGCCTACTGACTATACCATACTGCACTACTGAGACCCCTGCCTGCTGACTATACCATACTGCACTACTGAGACCCCTGCCTGCTGACTATACCATACTGCACTACTGAGATCCCTGCCTGCTGACTATACCACACTGCACTACTGAGACCCCTGCCTGCTGACTATACCACAGTGCACTACTGAGACCCCTTCCTGCTGACTATACCACAGTGCACTACTGAGACCCCCAGCCTGCTGACTATACCACACTGCACTGCTGAGACCCCTGCCTGCTGACTATACCACAGTGCACTACTGAGACCCCCAGCCTGCTGACTATACCACAGTGCACTACTGAGACCCCTGCCTGCTGACTATACCATACTGCACTACTGAGACCCCTGCCTGCTGACTATACCACAGTGCACTACTGAGACCCCCAGCCTGCTGACGATACCACACTGCACTACTGAGACCCCTGCCTGCTGACTATACCACACTGCACTACTGAGACCCCTGCCTGCTGACTATACCACACTGCACTACTGAGACCCCTGCCTGCTGACTATACCACAGTGCACTACTGAGACCACTGCCTGCTGACTATACCACACTGCACTACTGAGACCCCTGCCTGCTGACTATACCACAGTGCACTACTGAGACCCCTGCCTGCTGACTATACCATACTGCACTACTGAGACCCCTGCCTGCTGACTATACCACACTACACTACTGAGACCCCTGCCTGCTGACTATACCATACTGCACTACTGAGACCCCTGCCTGCTGACTATACCACACTGCACTACTGAGACCATTGCCTGCTGACTATACCACACTGCACAACTGAGACCCCCTGCCTGCTGACTATACCATACTGCACAACTGAGACCCCTGTCTGCTGACTATACCATACTGCACTACTGAGACCCCTGCCTGCTGACTATACCATACTGCACTACTGAGACCATTGCCTGCTGACTATACCATACTGCACAACTGAGACCCCCTGCCTGCTGACTATACCATACTGCACAACTGAGACCCCTGCCTGCTGACTATACCATACTGCACTACTGAGACCATTGCCTGCTGACTATACCACACTGCACAACTGAGACCCCCTGCCTGCTGACTATACCATACTGCACTACTGAGCCCCTGCCTGCTGACTATACCACACTAGACTACTGAGACCCCTGCCTGCTGACTATACCATACTGAACTACTGAGACCCCTGCCTGCTGACTATACCACACTGCACTACTGAGACCCCTGCCTGCTGACTATACCACACTACACTACTGAGACCATTGCCTGCTGACTATACCACAATGCACAACTGAGACCCCCTGCCTGCTGACTATACCATACTGCACAACTGAGACCCCTGCCTGCTGACTATACCACACTGCACTACTGAGACCCCTGCCTGCTGACTATACCACACTACACTACTGAGACCCCTGCCTTCTGACTATACCACACTGCACTACTGAGACCATTGCCTGCTGACTATACCACAATGCACAACTGAGACCCCCTGCCTGCTGACTATACCATACTGCACAACTGAGACCCCTGCCTGCTGACTATACCATACTGCACTACTGAGACCCCTGCCTTCTGACTATACCACACTGCACTACTGAGACCATTGCCTGCTGACTATACCACAATGCACAACTGAGACCCCCTGCCTGCTGACTATACCATACTGCACAACTGAGACCCCTGCCTGCTGACTATACCATACTGCACAACTGAGACCCCTGCCTGCTGAGTATACCATACTGCACTACTGAGACCCCTGCCTTCTGACTATACCACACTGCACTACTGAGACCATTGCCTGCTGACTATACCACAATGCACAACTGAGACCCCCTGCCTGCTGACTATACCATACTGCACAACTGAGACCCCTGCCTGCTGACTATACCATACTGCACTACTGAGACCCCTGCCTGCTGACTATACCACACTACACTACTGAGACCCCTGCCTGCTGACTATACCATACTGCACTACTGAGAGCCCTGCCTACTGACTATACCACACTACACTACTGAGACCCCTGCCTGCTGTCTATACCACACTGCACTACTGAGACCCCTGCCTGCTGTCTATACCACACTGCACTACTGAGACCCCTGCCTGCTGACTATACCACACTACACTACTGAGACCCCTGCCTGCAGTCTATACCACACTACACTACTGAGACCCCCTGCCTGCTGACTATACCACACTACACTACTGAGACCTCTGCCTACTGACTATACCATACTGCACTACTGAGACCCCTGCCTACTGACTATACCACACTACACTACTGAGACCCCTGCCTGCTGACTATACCATACTGCACTACTGAGAGCCCTGCCTGCTGTCTATACCACACTGCACTACTGAGACCCCTGCCTGCTGACTATACCACACTACACTACTGAGACCCCTGCCTGCTGACTATACCACACTACACTACTGAGACCTCTGCCTACTGACTATACCATACTGCACTACTGAGACCCCTGCCTGCTGACTGCTGACTATACCACAGTACACTAGTGAGACCCCTACCTGCAGACTATACCACACTGCACTACTGAGACACCTGCCTGCTGACTATACCATACTGCAATACTGAGACCCCTGCCTGCTGACTATACCACACTGCACTACTGAGACCCCTGCCTGCTGACTATACCACAGTGCACTACTGAGAACCCTGCCTGCTGACTGAACCATAAAACACTACTGAGACCCCTGCCTGCTGACTATACCACAGTGCACTACTGAGACCCCTGCCTGCAGTCTATACCACACTACACTACTGAGACCCCCTGCCTGCTGACTATACCACACTACACTACTGAGACCTCTGCCTACTGACTATACCATACTGCACTACTGAGACCCCTGCCTACTGACTATACCACACTACACTACTGAGACCCCTGCCTGCTGACTATACCATACTGCACTACTGAGAGCCCTGCCTGCTGTCTATACCATACTGCACTACTGAGACCCCTGCCTTCTGACTATACCACACTGCACTACTGAGACCATTGCCTGCTGACTATACCACAATGCACAACTGAGACCCCCTGCCTGCTGACTATACCATACTGCACTACTGAGACCCCTGCCTGCTGACTATACCACACTGCACTACTGAGACCCCTGCCTGCTGACTATACCACAGTGCACTACTGAGAACCCTGCCTGCTGACTGAACCATAAAACACTACTGAGACCCCTGCCTGCTGACTATACCACAGTGCACTACTGAGACCCCTGCCTGCAGTCTATACCACACTACACTACTGAGACCCCCTGCCTGCTGACTATACCACACTACACTACTGAGACCTCTGCCTACTGACTATACCATACTGCACTACTGAGACCCCTGCCTACTGACTATACCACACTACACTACTGAGACCCCTGCCTGCTGACTATACCATACTGCACTACTGAGAGCCCTGCCTGCTGTCTATACCATACTGCACTACTGAGACCCCTGCCTTCTGACTATACCACACTGCACTACTGAGACCATTGCCTGCTGACTATACCACAATGCACAACTGAGACCCCCTGCCTGCTGACTATACCATACTGCACAACTGAGACCCCTGCCTGCTGACTATACCATACTGCACAACTGAGACCCCTGCCTGCTGAGTATACCATACTGCACTACTGAGACCCCTGCCTTCTGACTATACCACACTGCACTACTGAGACCATTGCCTGCTGACTATACCACAATGCACAACTGAGACCCCCTGCCTGCTGACTATACCATACTGCACAACTGAGACCCCTGCCTGCTGACTATACCACACTACACTACTGAGACCCCTGCCTGCTGACTATACCATACTGCACTACTGAGAGCCCTGCCTACTGACTATACCACACTGCACTACTGAGACCCCTGCCTGCTGTCTATACCACACTGCACTACTGAGACCCCTGCCTGCTGACTATACCACACTACACTACTGAGACCCCTGCCTGCAGTCTATACCACACTACACTACTGAGACCCCCTGCCTGCTGACTATACCACACTACACTACTGAGACCTCTGCCTACTGACTATACCATACTGCACTACTGAGACCCCTGCCTACTGACTATACCACACTACACTACTGAGACCCCTGCCTGCTGACTATACCATACTGCACTACTGAGAGCCCTGCCTGCTGTCTATACCACACTGCACTACTGAGACCCCTGCCTGCTGACTATACCACACTACACTACTGAGACCCCTGCCTGCTGACTATACCACACTACACTACTGAGACCCCTGCCTGCTGACTGCTGACTATACCACAGTACACTAGTGAGACCCCTACCTGCAGACTATACCACACTACACTACTGAGACACCTGCCTGCTGACTATACCATACTGCACTACTGAGACCCCTGCCTGCTGACTGCTGACTATACCACAGTACACTAGTGAGACCCCTACCTGCAGACTATACCACACTACACTACTGAGACACCTGCCTACTAACTATACCATACTGCACTACTGAGACCCCTGCCTGCTGACTGCTGACTATACCACAGTACACTAGTGAGACCCCTACCTGCAGACTATACCACACTACACTACTGAGACACCTGCCTGCTGACTATACCATACTGCACTACTGAGACCCCTGCCTGCTGACTATACCACACTGCACTACTGAGACCCCTGCCTGCTGACTATACCACAGTGCACTACTGAGAACCCTGCCTGCTGACTGAACCATAAAACACTACTGAGACCCCTGCCTGCTGACTATACCACAGTGCACTACTGAGACCCCTGCCTGCAGTCTATACCACACTACACTACTGAGACCCCCTGCCTGCTGACTATACCACACTACACTACTGAGACCTCTGCCTACTGACTATACCATACTGCACTACTGAGACCCCTGCCTACTGACTATACCACACTACACTACTGAGACCCCTGCCTGCTGACTATACCATACTGCACTACTGAGAGCCCTGCCTGCTGTCTATACCATACTGCACTACTGAGACCCCTGCCTGCTGACTATACCATACTGCACTACTGAGACCATTGCCTGCTGACTATACCATACTGCACAACTGAGACCCCCTGCCTGCTGACTATACCATACTGCACAACTGAGACCCCTGCCTGCTGACTATACCATACTGCACTACTGAGACCATTGCCTGCTGACTATACCACTCTGCACAACTGAGACCCCCTGCCTGCTGACTATACCATACTGCACTACTGAGCCCCTGCCTGCTGACTATACCACACTACACTACTGAGACCCCTGCCTGCTGACTATACCATACTACACTACTGAGACCCCTGCCTTCTGACTATACCACACTGCACTACTGAGACCATTGCCTGCTGACTATACCACAATGCACAACTGAGACCCCCTGCCTGCTGACTATACCATACTGCACAACTGAGACCCCTGCCTGCTGACTATATTACATTGCACTACTGAGACCCCTGCCTGCTGACTATACCACACTGCACTACTAAGACCCCAGCCTGCTGACCATACCATACTGCACTACTGAGACCCCTGCCTGCTGACTATATTACATTGCACTACTGAGACCCCTGCTGCTGACTAAACCATACTGCACTACTGAGACCCCTGCCTGCTGACTATACCATACTGCACAACTGAGACCCCTGCCTGCTGACTATACCATACTGCACTACTGAGACCCCTGCCTGCTGAATATACCATACTGCACTACTGAGACCCCTGCCTGCTGAATATACCATACTGCACAACTGAGACCCCTGCCTGCTGACTATACCACACTACACTACTGAGACCCCTGCCTGCTGACTATACCACACTGCACTTCTGAGACGCCTGCCTGCTGACTATACCACACTGCACAACTGAGACCCCTACCTGTTGACTATACCACACTGCACTACTGAGACCCCTGCCTGCTGAATATACCATACTGCACTACTGAGACCCCTGCCTGCTGACTATACCACACTACACTACTGATACCCCTGCCTGCTGACTATACCACAGTGCACTACTGAGACCCCTGCCTGCTGACTATACTACATTGCGCTACTGAGACCCCTGCCTGCTGACTATACCACACTATACTACTGAGACCCCTGCCTGCTGACCATACCATACTGCACAACTGAGACCCCCTGCCTGCTGACTATACCACACAGCACTACTGAGACCCCTGCCTGCTGACTATACCACACTGCACTACTAAGACCCCTGCCTGCTGACCATACCATACTGCACAACTGAGACCCCCAGCCTGCTGAATATACCATACTGCACTACTGAGACCCCTGCCTGCTGACTATACCATACTGCACTACTGAGACCCCTGCCTGCTGAATATACCATACTGCACTACTGAGACCCCTGCCTGCTGACTATACCACACTACACTACTAAGACCCCTGCCTGCTGACCATACCATACTGCACAACTAAGACCCCTGCCAGCTGACTATACCACACTGCACTACTAAGACCCCTGCCTGCTGACCATACCATACTGCACAACTGAGACCCCCAGCCTGCTGAATATACCATACTGCACTACTGAGACCCCTGCCTGCTGACTATACCATACTGCACTACTGAGACCCCTGCCTGCTGAATATACCATACTGCACTACTGAGACCCCTGCCTGCTGACTATACCATACTGCACTACTGAGACCCCTGCCTGCTGACTATACCATACTGCACTACTGAGACCCCTGCCTGCTGACCATACCATACTGCACAACTGAGACCCCTGCCTGCTGACTATACCATACTGCACTACTGAGACCCCTGCCTGCTGACTATACCATACTGCACTACTGAGACCCCTGCCTGCTGACTATACCATACTGCACTACTGAGACCCCTGCCTGCTGACTATACCATACTGCACTACTGAGACCCCTGCCTGCTGACTATACCACACTGCACTACTGAGACCCCTGCCTGCTGACTAAACCACAGTGCACTACTGAGACCACTGCCTGCTGACTATACCACACTGCACTACTGAGACCCCTGCCTGCTGACTATACCACAGTGCACTACTGAGACCCCTGCCTGCTGGCTATACCACAGTGCACTACTGAGAACCCTGCCTGCTGACTATACCATACTGCACTACTGAGACCCCTGCCTGCTGACTGAACCATAAAACACTACTGAGACCCCTGCCTGCTGACTATACCACAGTGCACTACTGAGACCACTGCCTGCTGACTATACCACACTGCACTACTGAGACCCCTGCCTGCTGACTAAACCACAGTGCACTACTGAGACCACTGCCTGCTGACTATACCACACTGCACTACTGAGACCCCTGCCTGCTGACTATACCACACTGCACTACTGAGACCCCTGCCTGCTGGCTATACCACAGTGCACTACTGAGAACCCTGCCTGCTGACTATACCATACTGCACTACTGAGACCCCTGCCTGCTGACTGAACCATAAAACACTACTGAGACCCCTGCCTGCTGACTATACCACAGTGCACTACTGAGACCCCTGCCTGCTGACTATACCACAGTGCACTACTGAGACCCCTGCCTGCAGTCTATACCACACTACACTACTGAGACCCCTGCCTGCTGACTATACCACACTACACTACTGAGACCTCTGCCTACTGACTATACCATACTGCACTACTGAGACCCCTGCCTACTGACTATACCACACTACACTACTGAGACCCCTGCCTGCTGACTATACCATACTGCACTACTGAGAGCCCTGCCTGCTGTCTATACCACACTGCACTACTGAGACCCCTGCCTGCTGACTATACCACACTACACTACTGAGACCCCTGCCTGCTGACTATACCACACTACACTACTGAGACCTCTGCCTACTGACTATACCATACTGCACTACTGAGACCCCTGCCTGCTGACTATACCATACTACACTACTGAGACCCCTGCCTGCTGACTATACCATACTGCACTACTGAGAGCCCTGCCTACTGACTATACCACACTACACTACTGAGACCCCTGCCTGCTGTCTATACCACACTGCACTACTGAGACCCCTGCCTGCTGACTATACCACACTACACTACTGAGACCCCTGCCTGCAGTCTATACCACACTACACTACTGAGACCCCCTGCCTGCTGACTATACCACACTACACTACTGAGACCTCTGCCTACTGACTATACCATACTGCACTACTGAGACCCCTGCCTACTGACTATACCACACTACACTACTGAGACCATTGCCTGCTGACTATACCACAATGCACAACTGAGACCCCCTGCCTGCTGACTATACCATACTGCACAACTGAGACCCCTGCCTGCTGACTATACCACACTGCACTACTGAGACCCCTGCCTGCTGACTATACCACACTACACTACTGAGACCCCTGCCTTCTGACTATACCACACTGCACTACTGAGACCATTGCCTGCTGACTATACCACAATGCACAACTGAGACCCCCTGCCTGCTGACTATACCATACTGCACAACTGAGACCCCTGCCTGCTGACTATACCATACTGCACTACTGAGACCCCTGCCTTCTGACTATACCACACTGCACTACTGAGACCATTGCCTGCTGACTATACCACAATGCACAACTGAGACCCCCTGCCTGCTGACTATACCATACTGCACAACTGAGACCCCTGCCTGCTGACTATACCATACTGCACAACTGAGACCCCTGCCTGCTGAGTATACCATACTGCACTACTGAGACCCCTGCCTTCTGACTATACCACACTGCACTACTGAGACCATTGCCTGCTGACTATACCACAATGCACAACTGAGACCCCCTGCCTGCTGACTATACCATACTGCACAACTGAGACCCCTGCCTGCTGACTATACCATACTGCACTACTGAGACCCCTGCCTGCTGACTATACCACACTACACTACTGAGACCCCTGCCTGCTGACTATACCATACTGCACTACTGAGAGCCCTGCCTACTGACTATACCACACTACACTACTGAGACCCCTGCCTGCTGTCTATACCACACTGCACTACTGAGACCCCTGCCTGCTGTCTATACCACACTGCACTACTGAGACCCCTGCCTGCTGACTATACCACACTACACTACTGAGACCCCTGCCTGCAGTCTATACCACACTACACTACTGAGACCCCCTGCCTGCTGACTATACCACACTACACTACTGAGACCTCTGCCTACTGACTATACCATACTGCACTACTGAGACCCCTGCCTACTGACTATACCACACTACACTACTGAGACCCCTGCCTGCTGACTATACCATACTGCACTACTGAGAGCCCTGCCTGCTGTCTATACCACACTGCACTACTGAGACCCCTGCCTGCTGACTATACCACACTACACTACTGAGACCTCTGCCTACTGACTATACCATACTGCACTACTGAGACCCCTGCCTGCTGACTATACCACAGTACACTAGTGAGACCCCTACCTGCAGACTATACCACACTGCACTACTGAGACACCTGCCTGCTGACTATACCATACTGCACTACTGAGACCCCTGCCTGCTGACTATACCACACTGCACTACTGAGACCCCTGCCTGCTGACTATACCACAGTGCACTACTGAGAACCCTGCCTGCTGACTGAACCATAAAACACTACTGAGACCCCTGCCTGCTGACTATACCACAGTGCACTACTGAGACCCCTGCCTGCAGTCTATACCACACTACACTACTGAGACCCCCTGCCTGCTGACTATACCACACTACACTACTGAGACCTCTGCCTACTGACTATACCATACTGCACTACTGAGACCCCTGCCTACTGACTATACCACACTACACTACTGAGACCCCTGCCTGCTGACTATACCATACTGCACTACTGAGAGCCCTGCCTACTGTCTATACCATACTGCACTACTGAGACCCCTGCCTTCTGACTATACCACACTGCACTACTGAGACCATTGCCTGCTGACTATACCACAATGCACAACTGAGACCCCCTGCCTGCTGACTATACCATACTGCACAACTGAGACCCCTGCCTGCTGACTATACCATACTGCACTACTGAGACCCCTGCCTGCTGACTATACCACACTACACTACTGAGACCCCTGCCTGCTGACTATACCATACTGCACTACTGAGAGCCCTGCCTACTGACTATACCACACTACACTACTGAGACCCCTGCCTGCTGTCTATACCACACTGCACTACTGAGACCCCTGCCTGCTGTCTATACCACACTGCACTACTGAGACCCCTGCCTGCTGACTATACCACACTACACTACTGAGACCCCTGCCTGCAGTCTATACCACACTACACTACTGAGACCCCCTGCCTGCTGACTATACCACACTACACTACTGAGACCTCTGCCTACTGACTATACCATACTGCACTACTGAGACCCCTGCCTACTGACTATACCACACTACACTACTGAGACCCCTGCCTGCTGACTATACCATACTGCACTACTGAGAGCCCTGCCTGCTATCTATACCACACTGCACTACTGAGACCCCTGCCTGCTGACTATACCACACTACACTACTGAGACCCCTGCCTGCTGACTATACCACACTACACTACTGAGACCTCTGCCTACTGACTATACCATACTGCACTACTGAGACCCCTGCCTGCTGACTGCTGACTATACCACAGTACACTAGTGAGACCCCTACCTGCAGACTATACCACACTGCACTACTGAGACACCTGCCTGCTGACTATACCATACTGCACTACTGAGACCCCTGCCTGCTGACTGAACCATAAAACACTACTGAGACCCCTGCCTGCTGACTATACCACAGTGCACTACTGAGACCCCTGCCTGCAGTCTATACCACACTACACTACTGAGACCCCCTGCCTGCTGACTATACCACACTACACTACTGAGACCTCTGCCTACTGACTATACCATACTGAACTACTGAGACCCCTGCCTACTGACTATACCACACTACACTACTGAGACCCCTGCCTGCTGACTATACCATACTGCACTACTGAGAGCCCTGCCTGCTGTCTATACCATACTGCACTACTGAGACCCCTGCCTGCTGACTATACCATACTGCACTACTGAGACCATTGCCTGCTGACTATACCATACTGCACAACTGAGACCCCCTGCCTGCTGACTATACCATACTGCACAACTGAGACCCCTGCCTGCTGACTATACCATACTGCACTACTGAGACCATTGCCTGCTGACTATACCACACTGCACAACTGAGACCCCCTGCCTGCTGACTATACCATACTGCACTACTGAGCCCCTGCCTGCTGACTATACCACACTACACTACTGAGACCCCTGCCTGCTGACTATACCACACTGCACTACTGAGACCATTGCCTGCTGACTATACCACAATGCACAACTGAGACCCCCTGCCTGCTGACTATACCATACTGCACAACTGAGACCCCTGCCTGCTGACTATATTACATTGCACTACTGAGACCCCTGCCTGCTGACTATACCACACTGCACTACTAAGACCCCAGCCTGCTGACCATACCATACTGCACTACTGAGACCCCTGCCTGCTGACTATATTACATTGCACTACTGAGACCCCTGCCTGCTGACTATACCACACTGCACTACTAAGACCCCAGCCTGCTGACCATACCATACTGCACTACTGAGACCCCTGCCTGCTGACTATATTACATTGCACTACTGAGACCCCTGCTGCTGACTAAACCATACTGCACTACTGAGACCCCTGCCTGCTGACTATACCATACTGCACAACTGAGACCCCTGCCTGCTGACTATACCATACTGCACTACTGAGACCCCTGCCTGCTGAATATACCATACTGCACTACTGAGACCCCTGCCTGCTGAATATACCATACTGCACAACTGAGACCCCTGCCTGCTGACTATACCACACTACACTACTGAGACCCCTGCCTGCTCACTATACCACACTGCACAACTGAGACCCCTACCTGCTGACTATACCACACTGCACTTCTGAGACGCCTGCCTGCTGACTATACCACACTGCACAACTGAGACCCCTACCTGCTGACTATACCACACTGCACTACTGAGACCCCTGCCTGCTGAATATACCATACTGCACTACTGAGACCCCTGCCTGCTGACTATACCACACTACACTACTGATACCCCTGCCTGCTGACTATACCACACTGCACTTCTGAGACGCCTGCCTGCTGACTATACCACAGTGCACTACTGAGACCCCTGCCTGCTGACTATACTACATTGCGCTACTGAGACCCCTGCCTGCTGACTATACCACACTATACTACTGAGACCCCTGCCTGCTGACCATACCATACTGCACAACTGAGACCCCCTGCCTGCTGACTATACCACACTGCACTACTGAGACCCCTGCCTGCTGACTATACCACACTGCACTACTAAGACCCCTGCCTGCTGACCATACCATACTGCACAACTGAGACCCCCAGCCTGCTGAATATACCATACTGCACTACTGAGACCCCTGCCTGCTGACTATACCATACTGCACTACTGAGACCCCTGCCTGCTGAATATACCATACTGCACTACTGAGACCCCTGCCTGCTGACTATACCACACTACACTACTAAGACCCCTGCCTGCTGACCATACCATACTGCACAACTAAGACCCCTGCCAGCTGACTATACCACACTGCACTACTAAGACCCCTGCCTGCTGACCATACCATACTGCACAACTGAGACCCCCAGCCTGCTGAATATACCATACTGCACTACTGAGACCCCTGCCTGCTGACTATACCATACTGCACTACTGAGACCCCTGCCTGCTGAATATACCATACTGCACTACTGAGACCCCTGCCTGCTGACTATACCATACTGCACTACTGAGACCCCTGCCTGCTGACTATACCATACTGCACTACTGAGACCCCTGCCTGCTGACCATACCATACTGCACAACTGAGACCCCTGCCTGCTGACTATACCATACTGCACTACTGAGACCCCTGCCTGCTGACTATACCATACTGCACTACTGAGCCCCTGCCTGCTGACTATACCATACTGCACTACTGAGACCCCTGCCTGCTGACTATACCATACTGCACTACTGAGACCCCTGCCTGCTGACTATACCATACTGCACTACTGAGACCCCTGCCTGCTGACTATACCACAGTGCACTACTGAGACCCCTGCCTGCTGACTATACCACACTGCACTACTGAGACCCCTGCCTGCTGACTAAACCACAGTGCACTACTGAGACCACTGCCTGCTGACTATACCACACTGCACTACTGAGACCCCTGCCTGCTGACTATACCACAGTGCACTACTGAGACCCCTGCCTGCTGACTATACCACACTGCACTACTGAGACCCCTGCCTGCTGACTATACCACAGTGCACTACTGAGAACCCTGCCTGCTGACTATACCATACTGCACTACTGAGACCCCTGCCTGCTGACTGAACCATAAAACACTACTGAGACCCCTGCCTGCTGACTATACCACAGTGCACTACTGAGACCCCTGCCTGCTGACTATACCACAGTGCACTACTGAGACCCCTGCCTGCAGTCTATACCACACTACACTACTGAGACCCCTGCCTGCTGACTATACCACACTACACTACTGAGACCTCTGCCTACTGACTATACCATACTGCACTACTGAGACCCCTGCCTACTGACTATACCACACTACACTACTGAGACCCCTGCCTGCTGACTATACCATACTGCACTACTGAGAGCCCTGCCTGCTGTCTATACCACACTGCACTACTGAGACCCCTGCCTGCTGACTATACCACACTACACTACTGAGACCCCTGCCTGCTGACTATACCACACTACACTACTGAGACCTCTGCCTACTGACTATACCATACTGCACTACTGAGACCCCTGCCTGCTGACTATACCATACTACACTACTGAGACCCCTGCCTGCTGACTATACCATACTGCACTACTGAGAGCCCTGCCTACTGACTATACCACACTACACTACTGAGACCCCTGCCTGCTGACTATACCATACTACACTACTGAGACCCCAAGCCTACTGACTATACCACACTACACTACTGAGACCCCTGCCTGCTGACTATACCATACTGCACTACTGAGAGCCCTGCCTACTGACTATACCACACTACACTACTGAGACCCCTGCCTGCTGTCTATACCACACTGCACTACTGAGACCCCTGCCTGCTGACTATACCACACTACACTACTGAGACCCCTGCCTGCAGTCTATACCACACTACACTACTGAGACCCCCTGCCTGCTGACTATAACACACTACACTACTGAGACCCCTGCCTGCTGACTATACCACAGTGCACTACTGAGACCCCTGCCTGCTGACTATACCATACTGCACTACTGAGACCCCTGCCTACTGACTATACCACACTACACTACTGAGACCCCTGCCTGCTTACTATACCATACTGCACTACTGAGAGCCCTGCCTGCTGTCTATACCACACTGCACTACTGAGACCCCTGCCTGCTGACTATACCACACTACACTACTGAGACCCCTGCCTGCTGACTATACCACAGTACACTAGTGAGACCCCTACCTGCAGACTATACCACACTACACTACTGAGACCTCTGCCTACTGACTATACCATACTGCACTACTGAGACCCCTGCCTGCTGACTATACCACAGTACACTAGTGAGACCCCTACCTGCAGACTATACCACACTGCACTACTGAGACACCTGCCTGCTGACTATACCATACTGCACTACTGAGACCCCTGCCTGCTGACTATACCACACTGCACTACTGAGACCCCTGCCTGCTGACTATACCACAGTGCACTACTGAGACCCCTTCCTGCTGACTATACCACAGTGCACTACTGAGACCCCCAGCCTGCTGACTATACCACACTGCACTGCTGAGACCCCTGCCTGCTGACTATACCACAGTGCACTACTGAGACCCCTTCCTGCTGACTATACCACAGTGCACTACTGAGACCCCTGCCTGCTGACTATACCACAGTGCACTACTGAGACCCCCAGCCTGCTGACTATACCACAGTGCACTACTGAGACCCCTGCCTGCTGACTATACCATACTGCACTACTGAGACCCCTGCCTGCTGACTATACCACAGTGCACTACTGAGACCCCCAGCCTGCTGACGATACCACACTGCACTACTGAGACCCCTGCCTGCTGACTATACCACACTGCACTACTGAGACCCCTGCCTGCTGACTATACCAGTGAACTACTGAGACCCCTGCCTGCTGACTATACCACACTGCACTACTGAGACCACTGCCTGCTGACTAAACCACACTGCACTACTGAGACCACTGCCTGCTGACTATACCACACTGCACTACTGAGACCCCTGCCTGCTGACTATACCACAATGCACTACTGAGACCCCTGCCTGCTGACTATACCATACTGCACTACTGAGACCCCTGCCTGCTGACTATACCACACTGCACTACTGAGACCATTGACTGCTGACTATACCACACTGCACAACTGAGACCCCCTGCCTGCTGACTATACCATACTGCACAACTGAGACCCCTGCCTGCTGACTATACCATACTGCACTACTGAGACCCCTGCCTGCTGACTATACCATACTGCACTACTGAGACCATTGCCTGCTGACTATACCATACTGCACAACTGAGACCCCCTGCCTGCTGACTATACCATACTGCACAACTGAGACCCCTGCCTGCTGACTATACCATACTGCACTACTGAGACCATTGCCTGCTGACTATACCACACTGCACAACTGAGACCCCCTGCCTGCTGACTATACCATACTGCACTACTGAGCCCCTGCCTGCTGACTATACCACACTACACTACTGAGACCCCTGCCTGCTGACTATACCATACTGCACTACTGAGACCCCTGCCTTCTGACTATACCACACTGCACTACTGAGACCATTGCCTGCTGACTATACCACAATGCACAACTGAGACCCCCTGCCTGCTGACTATACCATACTGCACAACTGAGACCCCTGCCTGCTGACTATACCACACTACACTACTGAGACCCCTGCCTGCTGACTATACCATACTGCACTACTGAGACCCCTGCCTGCTGACTATACCACACTACACTACTGAGACCATTGCCTGCTGACTATACCACAATGCACAACTGAGACCCCCTGCCTGCTGACTATACCATACTGCACAACTGAGACCCCTGCCTGCTGACTATATCATACTGCACTACTGAGACCCCTGCCTGCTGACTATACCACACTACACTACTGAGACCCCTGCCTTCTGACTATACCACACTGCACTACTGAGACCATTGCCTGCTGACTATACCACAATGCACAACTGAGACCCCCTGCCTGCTGACTATACCATACTGCACAACTGAGACCCCTGCCTGCTGACTATACCACAGTGCACTACTGAGACCCCTGCTGCTGACTATACCATACTGCACAACTGAGACCCCCTGCCTGCTGACTATACCATACTGCACAACTGAGACCCCTGCCTGCTGACTATACCATACTGCACTACTGAGACCCCTGCCTTCTGACTATACCACACTGCACTACTGAGACCATTGCCTGCTGACTATACCACAATGCACAACTGAGACCCCCTGCCTGCTGACTATACCATACTGCACAACTGAGACCCTTGCCTGCTGACTATACCATACTGCACTACTGAGACCCCTGCCTGCTGACTATACCACACTACACTACTGAGACCCCTGCCTGCTGACTATACCATACTGCACTACTGAGACCCCTGCCTTCTGACTATACCACACTGCACTACTGAGACCATTGCCTGCTGACTATACCACAATGCACAACTGAGACCCCCTGCCTGCTGACTATACCATACTGCACAACTGAGACCCCTGCCTGCTGACTATATTACATTGCACTACTGAGACCCCTGCCTGCTGACTATACCACACTGCACTACTAAGACCCCAGCCTGCTGACCATACCATACTGCACTACTGAGACCCCTGCCTGCTGACTATATTACATTGCACTACTGAGACCCCTGCTGCTGACTAAACCATACTGCACTACTGAGACCCCTGCCTGCTGACTATACCATACTGCACAACTGAGACCCCTGCCTGCTGACTATACCATACTGCACTACTGAGACCCCTGCCTGCTGAATATACCATACTGCACTACTGAGACCCCTGCCTGCTGAATATACCATACTGCACAACTGAGACCCCTGCCTGCTGACTATACCACACTACACTACTGAGACCCCTGCCTGCTGACTATACCATACTGCACAACTGAGACCCCTGCCTACTGACTATACCACAGTGCACTTCTGAGATGCCTGCCTGCTGACTATACCACACGGCACTACTGAGACCCCTGCCTGCTGACTATACTACATTGCGCTACTGAGACCCCTGCCTGCTGACTATACCACACTACACTACTGAGACCCCTGCCTGCTGACTATACCACACTGCTATACTGAGACCCCTGCCTGCTGACCATACCATACTGCACAACTGAGACCCCCAGCCGGCGGACTATACCACACTGCACTACTAAGACCCCAGCCTGCTGACCATACCATACTGCACAACTGAGACCCCCTGCCTGCTGACTATACCATACTGCACTACTGAGACCCCTGCCTGCTGACCATACTGTACAACTGAGACCCCCTGCTTGCTGACCATACCATACTGCACTACTAAGACCCCTGCCAGCTGACTATACCACACTGCACTACTGAGACCCCTGCCTGCTGACTATACCACACTGCACTACTGAGAGCCCTGCCTGCTGACCATACCATACTGCACAACTGAGACCCCCAGCCTGCTGAATATACCATACTGCACTACTAAGACCCCTGCCTGCTGACCATACCATACTGCACAACTGAGACCCCCAGCCTGCTGAATATACCATGCTGCACTACTGAGACCCCTGCCTGCTGACTATACCATACTGCACTACTGAGACCCCTGCCTGCTGAATATACCATACTGCACTACTGAGACCCCTGCCTGCTGACTATACCATACTGCACTACTGAGACCCCTGCCTGCTGACCATACCATACTGCACAACTGAGACCCCCAGCCTGCTGAATATACCATACTGCACTACTGAGACCCCTGCCTGCTGACTATACCATACTGCACTACTGAGACCCCTGCCTGCTGACTATACCATACTGCACTACTGAGACCCCTGCCTGCTGGCTATACCATACTGCACTACTGAGACCCCTGCCTGCTGACTATACCATACTGCACTACTGAGCCCCTGCCTGCTGACTATACCATACTGCACTACTGAGAACCCTGCCTGCTGACTATACCATACTGCACTACTGAGACCCCTGCCTGCTGACTATACCATACTGCACTACTGAGACCCCTGCTTGCTGACTATGCTACAGTACACTACTGAGACCCCTGCCTGCTGACTATACCACAGTGCACTACTGAGACCCCTGCCTGCTGACTATACCACACTGCACTACTGAGACCCCTGCCTGCTGACTAAACCACAGTACACTACTGAGACCCCTGCCTGCTGACTATACCACAGTGCACTACTGAGACCCCTGCCTGCTGACTATACCACACTGCACTACTGAGACCCCTGCCTGCTGACTATACCACAGTGCACTACTGAGAACCCTGCCTGCTGACTGAACCATAAAACACTACTGAGACCCCTGCCTGCTGACTATACCACAGTGCACTACTGAGACCCCTGCCTGCAGTCTATACCACACTACACTACTGAGACCCCCTGCCTGCTGACTATACCACACTACACTACTGAGACCTCTGCCTACTGACTATACCATACTGCACTACTGAGACCCCTGCCTACTGACTATACCACACTACACTACTGAGACCCCTGCCTGCTGACTATACCATACTGCACTACTGAGAGCCCCAGCCTACTGACTATACCACACTACACTACTGAGACCCCTGCCTGCTGTCTATACCACACTGCACTACTGAGACCCCTGCCTGCTGACTATACCACACTACACTACTGAGACCCCTGCCTGCTGACTATACCACACTACACTACTGAGACCTCTGCCTACTGACTATACCATACTGCACTACTGAGACCCCTGCCTGCTGACTATACCATACTACACTACTGAGACCCCTGCCTGCTGACTATACCATACTGCACTACTGAGAGCCCTGCCTACTGACTATACCACACTACACTACTGAGACCCCTGCCTGCTGACTATACCATACTGCACTACTGAGACCCCCAGCCTACTGACTATACCACACTACACTACTGAGACCCCTGCCTGCTGACTATACCATACTGCACTACTGAGAGCCCTGCCTACTGACTATACCACACTACACTACTGAGACCCCTGCCTGCTGTCTATACCACACTGCACTACTGAGACCCCTGCCTGCTGACTATACCACACTACACTACTGAGACCCCTGCCTGCAGTCTATACCACACTACACTACTGAGACCCCCTGCCTGCTGACTATACCACACTACACTACTGAGACCTCTGCCTACTGACTATACCATACTGCACTACTGAGACCCCTGCCTACTGACTATACCACACTACACTACTGAGACCCCTGCCTGCTGACTATACCATACTGCACTACTGAGAGCCCTGCCTGCTGTCTATACCACACTGCACTTCTGAGACCCCCTGCCTGCTGACTATACCACACTGCACTACTGAGACCCCTGCCTGCTGACTATACCACACTACACTACTGAGACCTCTGCCTACTGACTATACCATACTGCACTACTGAGACACCTGCCTGCTGACTATACCACAGTAGACTAGTGAGACCCCTACCTGCAGACTATACCACACTGCACTACTGAGACACCTGCCTGCTGACTATACCATACTGCACTACTGAGACCCCTGCCTGCTGACTATACCACACTGCACTACTGAGACCCCTGCCTGCTGACTATACCATACTGCACTACTGAGACCCCTTCCTGCTGACTATACCACAGTGCACTACTGAGACCCTCAGCCTGCTGACGATACCACACTGCACTACTGAGACCCCTGCCTGCTGACTATACCACACTGCACTACTGAGACCCCTGCCTGCTGACTATACCAGTGAACTACTGAGACCCCTGCCTGCTGACTATACCACACTGCACTACTGAGACCACTGCCTGCTGACTAAACCACACTGCACTACTGAGACCACTGCCTGCTGACTAAACCACACTGCACTACTGAGACCCCTGCCTGCTGACTATACCACAGTGCACTACTGAGACCCCTGCCTGCTGACTATACCATACTGCACTACTGAGACCCCTGCCTGCTGACTATACCACACTACACTACTGAGACCCCTGCCTGCTGACTATACCATACTGCACTACTGAGACCATTGCCTGCTGACTATACCACACTGCTCTACTGAGACCCCTGCCTGCTGACTATACCATACTGCACTACTGAGACCATTGCCTGCTGACTATACCGCACTGCACTACAGAACCCCCTGCCTGCTGACTATACCACACTGCTCTACTGAGACCCCTGCCTGCTGACTATACCACACGGCACTACTGAGACCCCTGCCTGCTGACTATACCATACTGCACTGAGACCCCTGCCTGCTGACTATACCACACTGCTCTACTGAGACCCCTGCCTGCTGACTATACCACAGTGCACTACTGAGACCCCTGCCTGCTGACTATACCACACTACACTACTGAGACCCCTGCCTGCTGACTATACCACACTACACTACTGAGACCCCTGCCTGCAGACTATACCACACTGCACTACTGAGACCACTGCCTGCTCACTATACCACACGGCACTACTGAGACCCCTGCCTGCTGACTATACCACAGTGCACTACTTAGACCCCTGCCTGCTGACTATACCACAGTGCACTACTGAGACCCCTGCCTGCTGACTATACCACAGTGCACTACTGAGACCCCTGCCTGCTGACTATACCACAGTGCACTACTGAGACCCCTGCCTGCTGACTATACCAATCTGCTCTACTGAGACCCCTGCCTGCTGACTATACCATACTGCACTACTGAGACCCCTGCCTGCTGACTATACCGCACTGCACTACTGAGACCATTGCCTGCTGACTATACCGCACTGCACTACTGAGACCCCCTGCCTGCTGACTATACCACAGTGCACTACTGAGACCCCTGCCTTCTGACTATACCACACTGCACTACTGAGACCATTGCCTGCTGACTATACCATACTGCACAACTGAGACCCCCTGCCTGCTGACTATACCATACTGCACAACTGAGACCCCTGCCTGCTGACTATACCACAGTGCACTACTGAGACCCCTGCCTGCTGACTATACCACAGTGCACTACTGAGACCCCCAGCCTGCTGACGATACCACACTGCACTACTGAGACCCCCAGCCTGCTGACTATACCACACTACACATCTAAGACCCCTGCCTGCTGACTATACCACAGTGCACTACTGAGACCCCTGCCTGCTGACTATACCACACTGCACTACTGAGACCCCTGCCTGCTGACTATACCACAGTGAACTACTGAGACCCCTGCCTGCTGACTATACCACACTGCACTACTGAGACCACTGCCTGCTGACTAAACCACACTGCACTACTGAGACCACTGCCTGCTGACTATACCACACTGCACTACTGAGACCCCTGCCTGCTGACTATACCACAGTGCACTACTGAGACCCCTGCCTGCTGATTATACCATACTGCACTACTGAGACCCCTGCCTGTTGACTATACCATACTGCACTACTGAGACCCGTGCCTGCTGACTATACCATACTGCACTACTGAGACCCCTGCCTGCTGACTATACCACACTGCACTACTGAGACCACTGCCTGCTGACTATACCACACTGCTCTACTGAGACCCCTGCCTGCTGATTATACCATACTGCACTACTGAGACCCCTGCCTGTTGACTATACCATACTGCACTACTGAGACCCCCTGCCTGCTGACTATACCATACTGCACTACTGAGACCCCTGCCTGCTGACTATACCACACTACACTACTGAGACCCCTGCCTGCTGATTATACCATACTGCACTACTGAGACCCCTGCCTGTTGACTATACCATACTGCACTACTGAGACCCCTGCCTGCTGACTATACCATACTGCACTACTGAGACCCCTGCCTGCTGACTATACCACACTGCACTACTGAGACCACTGCCTGCTGACTATACCACACTGCTCTACTGAGACCCCTGCCTGCTGACTATACCACACTGCTCTATTGAGACCCCTGCCTGCTGACTATACCACACGGCACTACTGAGACCCCTGCCTGCTGACTATACCATACTGCACTACTGAGACCCCTGCCTGCTGACTATACCATACTGCACTACTGAGACCCCTGCCTGCTGACTATACCACACTGCTCTACTGAGACCCCTGCCTGCTGACTATACCACAGTGCACTACTGAGACCCCTGCCTGCTGACTATACTACACGGCACTACTGAGACCCCTGCCTGCTGACTATACCATACTGCACTACTGAGACCCCTGCCTGCTGACTATACCACACTGCTCTACTGAGACCCCTGCCTGCTGACTATACCACAGTGCACTACTGAGACCCCTGCCTGCTGACTATACCACAGTGCACTACTGAGACCCCTGCCTGCTGACTATACCAAACTGCTCTACTGAGACCCCTGCCTGCTGACTATACCACAGTGCACTACTGAGACCCCTGCCTGCTCACTATACCACACGGCACTACTGAGACCCCTGCCTGCTGACTATACCACAGTGCACTACTGATACCCCTGCCTGCTGACTATACCACAGTGCACTACTGAGACCCCTGCCTGCTGACTATACCACAGTGCACTACTGAGACCCCTGCCTGCTGACTATACCAAACTGGTCTACTGAGACCCCTGCCTGCTGACTATACCACACTGCTCTACTGAGACGCCTGCCTGCTGACTATACCACAGTGCACTACTGAGACCCCTGCCTGCTCACTATACCACACGGCACTACTGAGACCCCTGCCTGCTGACTATACCACAGTGCACTACTGAGACCCCTGCCTGCTGACTATACCACACTGCTCTACTGAGACCCCTGCCTGCTGACTATACCACAGTGCACTACTGAGACCCCTGCCTGCTCACTATACCACACGGCACTACTGAGACCCCTGCCTGCTGACTATACCACAGTGCACTACTGATACCCCTGCCTGCTGACTATACCACAGTGCACTACTGAGACCCCTGCCTGCTGACTATACCAAACTGCTCTACTGAGACCCCTGCCTGCTGACTATACCATACTGCACTACTGAGACCCCTGCCTGCTGACTATACCATACTGCACTACTGAGACCCCTGCCTACTGACTATACCACACTACACTACAGAGACCCCTGCCTGCTGACTATACCACAGTGCACTACTGAGACCCCTGCCTGCTGACTATACCATACTGCACTACTGAGACCACTGCCTGCTGACTATACCACACAACACTACTGAGACCCCTGCCTGCTGACTATACCACACTACACTACTGAGACCCCTGCCTGCTGACTATACCACACTACACTACTGAGACCCCTGCCTGCTGACTATACCATACTGCACTACTGAGACCCCTGCCTGCTGACTATACCACACTACACTACTGAGACCCCTGCCTGCTGACTATACCACACTACACTACTGAGACCCCTGCCTGCTGACTATACCACACTACACTACTGAGACCCCTGCCTGCTGACTATACCACACTGCACTACTGAGACCCCTGCCTGCTGACTATACCTCACAACACTACTGAGACCCCTGCCTGCTGACTATACCACACTACACTACTGAGACTCCTGCCGGCTGACTATACCATACTGCACTACTGAGACCCCTGCCTGCTGACTATACCACACTACACTACTGAGACCCCTGCCTGCTGACTATACCACACTGCACTACTGAGACCCCTGCCTGCTGACTATACCACACAACACTACTGAGACCCCTGCCTGCTGACTATACCACACTACACTACTGAGACTCCTGCCGGCTGACTATACCACACTGCACTACTGAGAGCCCTGCCTGCTGACTATACCACACTACACTACTGAGACCCCTGCCTGCTGACTATACCACATTGCACTACTGAGACCACTGCCTGCTGATTATACCACACTGCACTACTGAGACCCCTGCCTGCTGACTATACCACACTGCACTACTGAGACCCCTGCCTGCTGACTATACCACACAACACTACTGAGACCCCTGCCTGCTGACTATACCACACTGCACTACTGAGACCCCTGCCTGCTGACTATACCACACAACACTACTGAGACCCCTGCCTGCTGACTATACCACACTGCACTACTGAGACCCCTGCCTGCTGACTATACCACACTACACTACTGAGACCCTGCCTGCTGACTATACCACATTGCACTACTGAGACCACTGCCTGCTGATTATACCACACTACACTACTGAGACCCCTGCCTGCTGACTATACCACACTGCACTACTGAGACCCCTGCCTGCTGACTATACCACACAACACTACTGAGACCCCTGCCTGCTGACTATACCACACTGCACTACTGAGACCCCTGCCTGCTGACTATACCACACAACACTAATGAGACCCCTGCCTGCTGACTATACCACACTGCACTACTGAGACCCCTGCCTGCTGACTATACCACACTGCACTACTGAGACCCCTGCCTGCTGACTATACCACACTACACTACTGAGACCCCTGCCTGCTGACTATACCACACTGCACTACTGAGACCCCTGCCTGCTGACTATACCACACAACACTACTGAGACCCCTGCCTGCTGATTATACCACACTACACTACTGAGACCCCTGCCTGCTGACTATACCACACTGCACTACTGAGACCCCTGCCTGCTGACTATACCACACTACACTACTGAGACCCCTGCCTGCTGACTATACCACACTGCACTACTGAGACCCCTGCCTGCTGACTATACCACACAACACTACTGAGACCCCTGCCTGCTGACTATACCACACTACACTACTGAGACTCCTGCCGGCTGACTATACCATACTGCACTACTGAGACCCCTGCCTGCTGACTATACCACACTGCACTACTGAGACCCCTGCCTGCTGACTATACCACAGTGCACTACTGAGAACCCTGCCTGCTGACTGAACCATAAAACACTACTGAGACCCCTGCCTGCTGACTATACCACAGTGCACTACTGAGACCCCTGCCTGCAGTCTACACCACACTACACTACTGAGACCCCCTGCCTGCTGACTATACCACACTACACTACTGAGACCTCTGCCTACTGACTATACCATACTGCACTACTGAGACCCCTGCCTACTGACTATACCACACTACACTACTGAGACCCCTGCCTGCTGACTATACCATACTGCACTACTGAGAGCCCTGCCTGCTGTCTATACCACACTGCACTACTGAGACCCCTGCCTGCTGACTATACCATACTGCACTACTGAGACCATTGCCTGCTGACTATACCATACTGCACAACTGAGACCCCCTGCCTGCTGACTATACCATACTGCACAACTGAGACCCCTGCCTGCTGACTATACCATACTGCACTACTGAGACCATTGCCTGCTGACTATACCACACTGCACAACTGAGACCCCCTGCCTGCTGACTATACCATACTGCACTACTGAGCCCCTGCCTGCTGACTATACCATACTGCACTACTGAGACCCCTGCCTGCTGACTATACCACACTACACTACTGAGACCCCTGCCTGCTGACTATACCATACTGCACTACTGAGACCCCTGCCTTCTGACTATACCACACTGCACTACTGAGACCATTGCCTGCTGACTATACCACAATGCACAACTGAGACCCCCTGCCTGCTGACTATACCATACTGCACAACTGAGACCCCTGCCTGCTGACTATACCACACTGCACGACTAAGACCCCAGCCTGCTGACCATACCATACTGCACTACTGAGACCCCTGCCTGCTGACTATATTACATTGCACTACTGAGACCCCTGCTGCTGACTAAACCATACTGCACTACTGAGACCCCTGCCTGCTGACTATACCATACTGCACAACTGAGACCCCTGCCTGCTGACTATACCATACTGCACTACTGAGACCCCTGCCTGCTGAATATACCATACTGCACTACTGAGACCCCTGCCTGCTGAATATACCATACTGCACAACTGAGACCCCTGCCTGCTGACTATACCACACTACACTACTGAGACCCCTGCCTGCTGACTATTCCATACTGCACAACTGAGACGCCTGCCTGCTGACTATACCACACGGCACTACTGAGACCCCTGCCTGCTGACTATACTACATTACGCTACTGAGACCCCTGCCTGCTGACTATACCACACTACACTACTGAGACCCCTGCCTGCTGACCATACCATACTGCACAACTGAGACCCCCAGCCTGCAGACTATACCACACTGCACTACTAAGACCCCAGCCTGCTGACCATACCATACTGCACAACTGAGACCCCCTGCCTGCTGACTATACCACACTGCACTACTGAGACCCCTGCCTGCTGACCATACTGTACAACTGAGACCCCCTGCTTGCTGACCATACCATACTGCACTACTAAGACCCCTGCCAGCTGACTATACCACACTGCACTACTAAGACCCCTGCCTGCTGACCATACCATACTGCACAACTGAGACCCCCAGCCTGCTGAATATACCATACTGCACTACTGAGACCCCTGCCTGCTGACTATACCATAATTCACTACTGAGACCCCTGCCTGCTGAATATACCATACTGCACTACTGAGACCCCTGCCTGCTGACTATACCATACTGCACTACTGAGACCCCTGCCTGCTGACCATACCATACTGCACAACTGAGACCCCCAGCCTGCTGAATATACCATACTGCACTACTGAGACCCCTGCCTGCTGACTATACCATACTGCACTACTGAGACCCCTGCCTGCTGGCTATACCATACTGCACTACTGAGACCCCTGCCTGCTGACTATACCACACAACACTACTGAGACCCCTGCCTGCTGACTATACCACACTGCACTACTGAGACCCCTGCCTGCTGACTATACCACACTGCACTACTGAGACCCCTGCCTGCTGACTATGCCACACTACACTACTGAGACCCCTGCCTACTGACTATACCACACTGCACTACTGAGACCCCTGCCTGCTGACTATACCACACAACACTACTGAGACCCCTGCCTGCTGATTATACCACACTACACTACTGAGACCCCTGCCTGCTGACTATACCACACTGCACTACTGAGACCCCTGCCTGCTGACTATACCACACTACACTACTGAGACCCCTGCCTGCTGACTATACCACACTGCACTACTGAGACCCCTGCCTGCTGACTATACCACACAACACTACTGAGACCCCTGCCTGCTGACTATACCACACTACACTACTGAGACTCCTGCCGGCTGACTATACCATACTGCACTACTGAGACCCCTGCCTGCTGACTATACCACACTGCACTACTGAGACCCCTGCCTGCTGACTATACCACAGTGCACTACTGAGAACCCTGCCTGCTGACTGAACCATAAAACACTACTGAGACCCCTGCCTGCTGACTATACCACAGTGCACTACTGAGACCCCTGCCTGCAGTCTATACCACACTACACTACTGAGACCCCCTGCCTGCTGACTATACCACACTACACTACTGAGACCTCTGCCTACTGACTATACCATACTGCACTACTGAGACCCCTGCCTACTGACTATACCACACTACACTACTGAGACCCCTGCCTGCTGACTATACCATACTGCACTACTGAGAGCCCTGCCTGCTGTCTATACCACACTGCACTACTGAGACCCCTGCCTGCTGACTATACCATACTGCACTACTGAGACCATTGCCTGCTGACTATACCATACTGCACAACTGAGACCCCCTGCCTGCTGACTACACCATACTGCACAACTGAGACCCCTGCCTGCTGACTATACCATACTGCACTACTGAGACCATTGCCTGCTGACTATACCATACTGCACAACTGAGACCCCTGCCTGCTGACTATACCATACTGCACTACTGAGACCCCTGCCTGCTGAATATACCATACTGCACTACTGAGACCCCTGCCTGCTGAATATACCATACTGCACAACTGAGACCCCTGCCTGCTGACTATACCACACTACACTACTGAGACCCCTGCCTGCTGACTATTCCATACTGCACAACTGAGACGCCTGCCTGCTGACTATACCACACGGCACTACTGAGACCCCTGCCTGCTGACTATACTACATTACGCTACTGAGACCCCTGCCTGCTGACTATACCACACTACACTACTGAGACCCCTGCCTGCTGACCATACCATACTGCACAACTGAGACCCCCAGCCTGCAGACTATACCACACTGCACTACTAAGACCCCAGCCTGCTGACCATACCATACTGCACAACTGAGACCCCCTGCCTGCTGACTATACCACACTGCACTACTGAGACCCCTGCCTGCTGACCATACTGTACAACTGAGACCCCCTGCTTGCTGACCATACCATACTGCACTACTAAGACCCCTGCCAGCTGACTATACCACACTGCACTACTAAGACCCCTGCCTGCTGACCATACCATACTGCACAACTGAGACCCCCAGCCTGCTGAATATACCATACTGCACTACTGAGACCCCTGCCTGCTGACTATACCATACTTCACTACTGAGACCCCTGCCTGCTGAATATACCATACTGCACTACTGAGACCCCTGCCTGCTGACTATACCATACTGCACTACTGAGACCCCTGCCTGCTGACTATACCATACTGCACTACTGAGACCCCTGCCTGCTGACCATACCATACTGCACAACTGAGACCCCCAGCCTGCTGAATATACCATACTGCACTACTGAGACCCCTGCCTGCTGACTATACCATACTGCACTACTGAGACCCCTGCCTGCTGGCTATACCATACTGCACTACTGAGACCCCTGCCTGCTGACTATACCACACAACACTACTGAGACCCCTGCCTGCTGACTATACCACACTGCACTACTGAGACCCCTGCCTGCTGACTATACCACACTGCACTACTGAGACCCCTGCCTGCTGACTATGCCACACTACACTACTGAGACCCCTGCCTACTGACTATACCACACTGCACTACTGAGACCCCTGCCTGCTGACTATACCACACAACACTACTGAGACCCCTGCCTGCTGATTATACCACACTACACTACTGAGACCCCTGCCTGCTGACTATACCACACTGCACTACTGAGACCCCTGCCTGCTGACTATACCACACTACACTACTGAGACCCCTGCCTGCTGACTATACCACACTGCACTACTGAGACCCCTGCCTGCTGACTATACCACACAACACTACTGAGACCCCTGCCTGCTGACTATACCACACTACACTACTGAGACTCCTGCCGGCTGACTATACCATACTGCACTACTGAGACCCCTGCCTGCTGACTATACCACACTGCACTACTGAGACCCCTGCCTGCTGACTATACCACAGTGCACTACTGAGAACCCTGCCTGCTGACTGAACCATAAAACACTACTGAGACCCCTGCCTGCTGACTATACCACAGTGCACTACTGAGACCCCTGCCTGCAGTCTATACCACACTACACTACTGAGACCCCCTGCCTGCTGACTATACCACACTACACTACTGAGACCTCTGCCTACTGACTATACCATACTGCACTACTGAGACCCCTGCCTACTGACTATACCACACTACACTACTGAGACCCCTGCCTGCTGACTATACCATACTGCACTACTGAGAGCCCTGCCTGCTGTCTATACCACACTGCACTACTGAGACCCCTGCCTGCTGACTATACCATACTGCACTACTGAGACCATTGCCTGCTGACTATACCATACTGCACAACTGAGACCCCCTGCCTGCTGACTATACCATACTGCACAACTGAGACCCCTGCCTGCTGACTATACCATACTGCACTACTGAGACCATTGCCTGCTGACTATACCACACTGCACAACTGAGACCCCCTGCCTGCTGACTATACCATACTGCACTACTGAGCCCCTGCCTGCTGACTATACCATACTGCACTACTGAGACCCCTGCCTGCTGACTATACCACACTACACTACTGAGACCCCTGCCTGCTGACTATACCATACTGCACTACTGAGACCCCTGCCTTCTGACTATACCACACTGCACTACTGAGACCATTGCCTGCTGACTATACCACAATGCACAACTGAGACCCCCTGCCTGCTGACTATACCATACTGCACAACTGAGACCCCTGCCTGCTGACTATATTACATTGCACTACTGAGACCCCTGCCTGCTGACTATACCACACTGCACTACTAAGACCCCAGCCTGCTGACCATACCATACTGCACTACTGAGACCCCTGCCTGCTGACTATATTACATTGCACTACTGAGACCCCTGCTGCTGACTAAACCATACTGCACTACTGAGACCCCTGCCTGCTGACTATACCATACTGCACAACTGAGACCCCTGCCTGCTGACTATACCATACTGCACTACTGAGACCCCTGCCTGCTGAATATACCATACTGCACTACTGAGACCCCTGCCTGCTGAATATACCATACTGCACAACTGAGACCCCTGCCTGCTGACTATACCACACTACACTACTGAGACCCCTGCCTGCTGACTATTCCATACTGCACAACTGAGACGCCTGCCTGCTGACTATACCACACGGCACTACTGAGACCCCTACCTGCAGACTATACCACACTACACTACTGAGACCCCTGCCTGCTGACTATACCACACTGCACTACTGAGACCCCTGCCTGCTGACTATACTACATTACGCTACTGAGACCCCTGCCTGCTGACTATACCACACTACACTACTGAGACCCCTGCCTGCTGACCATACCATACTGCACAACTGAGACCCCCAGCCTGCAGACTATACCACACTGCACTACTAAGACCCCAGCCTGCTGACTATACCATACTGCACAACTGAGACCCCCTGCCTGCTGACTATACCATACTGCACTACTAAGACCCCTGCCAGCTGACTATACCACACTGCACTACTAAGACCCCTGCCTGCTGACCATACTGTACAACTGAGACCCCCTGCTTGCTGACCATACCATACTGCACTACTAAGACCCCTGCCAGCTGACTATACCACACTGCACTACTAAGACCCCTGCCTGCTGACCATACCATACTGCACAACTGAGACCCCCAGCCTGCTGAATATACCATACTGCACTACTGAGACCCCTGCCTGCTGACTATACCATACTTCACTACTGAGACCCCTGCCTGCTGAATATACCATACTGCACTACTGAGACCCCTGCCTGCTGACTATACCATACTGCACTACTGAGACCCCTGCCTGCTGACTATACCATACTGCACTACTGAGACCCCTGCCTGCTGACCATACCATACTGCACAACTGAGACCCCCAGCCTGCTGAATATACCATACTGCACTACTGAGACCCCTGCCTGCTGACTATACCATACTGCACTACTGAGACCCCTGCCTGCTGGCTATACCATACTGCACTACTGAGACCCCTGCCTGCTGACTATACCATACTGCACTACTGAGCCCCTGCCTGCTGACTATACCATACTGCACTACTGAGACCCCTGCCTGCTGACTATACCATACTGCACTACTGAGACCCCTGCCTGCTGACTATACCATACTGCACTACTGAGACCCCTGCCTGCTGACTATACCACAGTGCACTACTGAGACCCCTGCCTGCTGACTATACCACACTGCACTACTGAGACCCCTGCCTGCTGACTAAACCACAGTGCACTACTGAGACCACTGCCTGCTGACTATACCACACTGCACTACTGAGACCCCTGCCTGCTGACTATACCACAGTGCACTACTGAGACCCCTGCCTGCTGACTATACCACACTGCACTACTGAGACCCCTGCCTGCTGACTATACCACAGTGCACTACTGAGAACCCTGCCTGCTGACTGAACCATAAAACACTACTGAGACCCCTGCCTGCTGACTATACCACAGTGCACTACTGAGACCCCTGCCTGCAGTCTATACCACACTACACTACTGAGACCCCCTGCCTGCTGACTATACCACACTACACTACTGAGACCTCTGCCTACTGACTATACCATACTGCACTACTGAGACCCCTGCCTACTGACTATACCACACTACACTACTGAGACCCCTGCCTGCTGACTATACCACACTGCACTACTGAGAGCCCTGCCTGCTGTCTATACCACACTGCACTACTGAGACCCCTGCCTGCTGACTATACCACACTACACTACTGAGACCCCTGCCTGCTGACTATACCACACTACACTACTGAGACCCCTGCCTGCTGACTATACCACACTACACTACTGAGACCTCTGCCTACTGACTATACCATACTGCACTACTGAGACCCCTGCCTGCTGACTATACCATACTACACTACTGAGACCCCTGCCTGCTGACTATACCATACTACACTACTGAGACCCCTGCCTGCTGACTATACCATACTGCACTACTGAGAGCCCTGCCTACTGACTATACCACACTACACTACTGAGACCCCTGCCTGCTGACTATACCATACTGCACTACTGAGACCCCAAGCCTACTGACTATACCACACTACACTACTGAGACCCCTGCCTGCTGACTATACCATACTGCACTACTGAGAGCCCTGCCTACTGACTATACCACACTACACTACTGAGACCCCTGCCTGCTGTCTATACCACACTGCACTACTGAGACCCCTGCCTGCTGACTATACCACACTACACTACTGAGACCCCTGCCTGCAGTCTATACCGCACTACACTACTGAGACCCCCTGCCTGCTGACTATACCACACTACACTACTGAGACCTCTGCCTACTGACTATACCATACTGCACTACTGAGACCCCTGCCTGCTGACTATACCATACTACACTACTGAGACCCCTGCCTGCTGACTATACCATACTGCACTACTGAGACCCCTGCCTACTGACTATACCACACTACACTACTGAGACCCCTGCCTTCTGACTATACCATACTGCACTACTGAGAGCCCTGCCTGCTGTCTATACCACACTGCACTACTGAGACCCCTGCCTGCTGACTATACCACACTACACTACTGAGACCCCTGCCTGCTGACTATACCACAGTACACTAGTGAGACCCCTACCTGCAGACTATACCACACTGCACTACTGAGACACCTGCCTGCTGACTATACCATACTGCACTACTGAGACCCCTGCCTGCTGACTATACCACACTGCACTACTGGGACCCCTGCCTGCTGACTATACCACAGTGCACTACTGAGACCCCTGCCTGCTGACTATACCACAGTGCACTGAGACCCCTGCCTGCTGACTATACCACACTGCACTACTGAGAGCCCTGCCTGCTGTCTATACCACACTGCACTACTGAGACCCCTGCCTGCTGACTATACCACACTACACTACTGATACCCCTGCCTGCTGACTATACCACAGTACACTAGTGAGACCCCTACCTGCAGACTATACCACACTACACTACTGAGACCCCTGCCTGCTGACTATACCACAGTGCACTACTGAGACCCCTGCCTGCTGACTATACCATACTGCACTACTGAGACCTCTGCCTACTGACTATACCATACTGCACTACTGAGACCCCTGCCTGCTGACTATACCACAGTACACTAGTGAGACCCCTACCTGCAGACTATACCACACTGCACTACTGAGACACCTGCCTGCTGACTATACCATACTGCACTACTGAGACCCCTGCCTGCTGACTATACCACACTGCACTACTGAGACCCCTGCCTGCTGACTATACCACAGTGCACTACTGAGACCCCTTCCTGCTGACTATACCACACTGCACTACTGAGACCCCTGCCTGCTGACTATACCACAGTGCACTGAGACCCCCAGCCTGCTGACTATACCACACTGCACTGCTGAGACCCCTGCCTGCTGACTATACCACAGTGCACTACTGAAACCCCCAGCCTGCTGACTATACCACAGTGCACTACTGAGACCCCTGCCTGCTGACTATACCATACTGCACTACTGAGACCCCTGCCTGCTGACTATACCACAGTGCACTACTGAGACCCCCAGCCTGCTGACGATACCACACTGCACTACTGAGACCCCTGCCTGCTGACTATACCACAGTGCACTACTGAGACCCCTGCCTGCTGACTATACCAATCTGCTCTAATGAGACCCCTGCCTGCTGACTATACCATACTGCACTACTGAGACCCCTGCCTGCTGACTATACCGCACTGCACTACTGAGACCATTGCCTGCTGACTATACCGCACTGCACTACTGAGACCCCCTGCCTGCTGACTATACCACAGTGCACTACTGAGACCCCTGCCTTCTGACTATACCACACTGCACTACTGAGACCATTGCCTGCTGACTATACCATACTGCACAACTGAGACCCCCTGCCTGCTGACTATACCATACTGCACAACTGAGACCCCTGCCTGCTGACTATACCACAGTGCACTACTGAGACCCCTGCCTGCTGACTATACCACAGTGCACTACTGAGACCCCCAGCCTGCTGACGATACCACACTGCACTACTGAGACCCCCAGCCTGCTGACTATACCACACTACACATCTAAGACCCCTGCCTGCTGACTATACCACAGTGCACTACTGAGACCCCTGCCTGCTGACTATACCACACTGCACTACTGAGACCCCTGCCTGCTGACTATACCACAGTGAACTACTGAGACCCCTGCCTGCTGACTATACCACACTGCACTACTGAGACCACTGCCTGCTGACTAAACCACACTGCACTACTGAGACCACTGCCTGCTGACTATACCACACTGCACTACTGAGACCCCTGCCTGCTGACTATACCACAGTGCACTACTGAGACCCCTGCCTGCTGTTTATACCATACTGCACTACTGAGACCCCTGCCTGTTGACTATACCATACTGCACTACTGAGACCCCTGCCTGCTGACTATACCATACTGCACTACTGAGACCCCTGCCTGCTGACTATACCACACTGCACTACTGAGACCACTGCCTGCTGACTATACCACACTGCTCTACTGAGACCCCTGCCTGCTGATTATACCATACTGCACTACTGAGACCCCTGCCTGTTGACTATACCATACTGCACTACTGAGACCCCCTGCCTGCTGACTATACCACACTGCACTACTGAGACCCCTGCCTGCTGACTATACCACACTACACTACTGAGACCCCTGCCTGCTGATTATACCATACTGCACTACTGAGACCCCTGCCTGTTGACTATACCATACTGCACTACTGAGACCCCTGCCTGCTGACTATACCATACTGCACTACTGAGACCCCTGCCTGCTGACTATACCACACTGCACTACTGAGACCACTGCCTGCTGACTATACCACACTGCTCTACTGAGACCCCTGCCTGCTGACTATACCACACGGCACTACTGAGACCCCTGCCTGCTGACTATACCATACTGCACTACTGAGACCCCTGCCTGCTGACTATACCATACTGCACTACTGAGACCCCTGCCTGCTGACTATACCACAGTGCACTACTGAGACCCCTGCCTGCTGACTATACCACACGGCACTACTGAGACCCCTGCCTGCTGACTATACCACAGTGCACTACTGATACCCCTGCCTGCTGACTATACCACAGTGCACTACTGAGACCCCTGCCTGCTGACTATACCACAGTGCACTACTGAGACCCCTGCCTGCTGACTATACCAAACTGCTCTACTGAGACCCCTGCCTGCTGACTATACCACAGTGCACTACTGAGACCCCTGCCTGCTCACTATACCACACGGCACTACTGAGACCCCTGCCTGCTGACTATACCACAGTGCACTACTGATACCCCTGCCTGCTGACTATACCAAACTGCTCTACTGAGACCCCTGCCTGCTGACTATACCACACTGCTCTACTGAGACCCCTGCCTGCTGACTATACCACAGTGCACTACTGAGACCCCTGCCTGCTCACTATACCACACGGCACTACTGAGACCCCTGCCTGCTGACTATACCACAGTGCACTACTGAGACCCCTGCCTGCTCACTATACCACACGGCACTACTGAGACCCCTGCCTGCTGACTATACCACACTGCTCTACTGAGACCCCTGCCTGCTGACTATACCACAGTGCACTACTGAGACCCCTGCCTGCTCACTATACCACACGGCACTACTGAGACCCCTGCCTGCTGACTATACCACACTGCTCTACTGAGACCCCTGCCTGCTGACTATACCACAGTGCACTACTGAGACCCCTGCCTGCTCACTATACCACACGGCACTACTGAGACCCCTGCCTGCTGACTATACCACACTGCTCTACTGAGACCCCTGCCTGCTGACTATACCACAGTGCACTACTGAGACCCCCAGCCTGCTGACGATACCACACTGCACTACTGAGACCCCCAGCCTGCTGACTATACCACACTACACATCTAAGACCCCTGCCTGCTGACTATACCACAGTGCACTACTGAGACCCCTGCCTGCTGATTATACCATACTGCACTACTGAGACCCCTGCCTGTTGACTATACCATACTGCACTACTGAGACCCCCTGCCTGCTGACTATACCATACTGCACAACTGAGACCCCTGCCTGCTGACTATACCACAGTGCACTACTGAGACCCCTGCCTGCTGACTATACCACAGTGCACTACTGAGACCCCCAGCCTGCTGACGATACCACACTGCACTACTGAGACCCCCAGCCTGCTGACTATACCACACTACACATCTAAGACCCCTGCCTGCTGACTATACCACAGTGCACTACTGAGACCCCTGCCTGCTGACTATACCACACTGCACTACTGAGACCCCTGCCTGCTGACTATACCACAGTGAACTACTGAGACCCCTGCCTGCTGACTATACCACACTGCACTACTGAGACCACTGCCTGCTGACTAAACCACACTGCACTACTGAGACCACTGCCTGCTGACTATACCACACTGCACTACTGAGACCCCTGCCTGCTGACTATACCACAGTGCACTACTGAGACCCCTGCCTGCTGATTATACCATACTGCACTACTGAGACCCCTGCCTGTTGACTATACCATACTGCACTACTGAGACCCCTGCCTGCTGACTATACCATACTGCACTACTGAGACCCCTGCCTGCTGACTATACCACACTGCACTACTGAGACCACTGCCTGCTGACTATACCACACTGCTCTACTGAGACCCCTGCCTGCTGATTATACCATACTGCACTACTGAGACCCCTGCCTGTTGACTATACCATACTGCACTACTGAGACCCCCTGCCTGCTGACTATACCATACTGCACTACTGAGACCCCTTCCTGCTGACTATACCACACTACACTACTGAGACCCCTGCCTGCTGACTATACCATACTGCACTACTGAGACCCCTGCCTGTTGACTATACCATACTGCACTACTGAGACCCCTGCCTGCTGACTATACCATACTGCACTACTGAGACCCCTGCCTGCTGACTATACCACACTGCACTACTGAGACCACTGCCTGCTGACTATACCACACTGCTCTACTGAGACCCCTGCCTGCTGACTATACCACACTGCTCTACTGAGACCCCTGCCTGCTGACTATACCACACGGCACTACTGAGACCCCTGCCTGCTGACTATACCATACTGCACTACTGAGACCCCTGCCTGCTGACTATACCATACTGCACTACTGAGACCCCTGCCTGCTGACTATACCACACTGCTCTACTGAGACCCCTGCCTGCTGACTATACCACAGTGCACTACTGAGACCCCTGCCTGCTGACTATACCACACGGCACTACTGAGACCCCTGCCTGCTGACTATACCACAGTGCACTACTGATACCCCTGCCTGCTGACTATACCACAGTGCACTACTGAGACCCCTGCCTGCTGACTATACCACAGTGCACTACTGAGACCCCTGCCTGCTGACTATACCAAACTGCTCTACTGAGACCCCTGCCTGCTGACTATACCACAGTGCACTACTGAGACCCCTGCCTGCTCACTATACCACACGGCACTACTGAGACCCCTGCCTGCTGACTATACCACAGTGCACTACTGATACCCCTGCCTGCTGACTATACCACAGTGCACTACTGAGACCCCTGCCTGCTGACTATACCAAACTGCTCTACTGAGACCCCTGCCTGCTGACTATACCACACTGCTCTACTGAGACCCCTGCCTGCTGACTATACCACAGTGCACTACTGAGACCCCTGCCTGCTCACTATACCACACGGCACTACTGAGACCCCTGCCTGCTGACTATACCACAGTGCACTACTGAGACCCCTGCCTGCTGACTATACCACACTGCTCTACTGAGACCCCTGCCTGCTGACTATACCACAGTGCACTACTGAGACCCCTGCCTGCTCACTATACCACACGGCACTACTGAGACCCCTGCCTGCTGACTATACCACAGTGCACTACTGATACCCCTGCCTGCTGACTATACCACAGTGCACTACTGAGACCCCTGCCTGCTGACTATACCACAGTGCACTACTGAGACCCCTGCCTGCTGACTATACCAAACTGCTCTACTGAGACCCCTGCCTGCTGACTATACCATACTGCACTACTGAGACCCCTGCCTGCTGACTATACCATACTGCACTACTGAGACCCCTGCCTACTGACTATACCACACTACACTACTGAGACCCCTGCCTGCTGACTATACCACAGTGCACTACTGAGACCCCTGCCTGCTGACTATACCATACTGCACTACTGAGACCACTGCCTGCTGACTATACCATACTGCACTACTGAGACCCCTGCCTGCTGACTATACCATACTGCACTACTGAGACCACTGCCTGCTGACTATACCAAACTGCTCTACTGAGACCCCTGCCTGCTGACTATACCATACTGCACTACTGAGACCCCTGCCTGCTGACTATACCATACTGCACTACTGAGACCCCTGCCTACTGACTATACCACACTACACTACTGAGACCCCTGCCTGCTGACTATACCACAGTGCACTACTGAGACCCCTGCCTGCTGACTATACCATACTGCACTACTGAGACCACTGCCTGCTGACTATACCATACTGCACTACTGAGACCCCTGCCTGCTGACTATACCATACTGCACTACTGAGACCCCTGCCTACTGACTATACCACACTACACTACTGAGACCCCTGCCTGCTGACTATACCACAGTGCACTACTGAGACCCCTGCCTGCTGACTATACCATACTGCACTACTGAGACCACTGCCTGCTGACTATACCATACTGCACTACTGAGACCCCTGCCTGCTGACTATACCATACTGCACTACTGAGACCCCTGCCTGCTGACTATACCATACTGCACTACTGAGACCACTGCCTGCTGACTATACCATACTGCACTACTGAGACCCCTGCCTGCTGACTATACCATACTGCACTACTGAGACCACTGCCTGCTGACTATACCACACAACACTACTGAGACCCCTGTCTGCTGACTATACCACACTACACTACTGAGACCCCTGCCTGCTGACTATACCACACTACACTACTGAGACCCCTGCCTGCTGACTATACCATACTGCACTACTGAGACACCTGCCTGCTGACTATACCACACTACACTACTGAGACCCCTGCCTGCTGACTATACCACACTACACTACTGAGACCCCTGCCTGCTGACTATACCACACTACACTACTGAGACCCCTGCCTGCTGACTATACCACACTGCACTACTGAGACCCCTGCCTGCTGACTATACCACACAACACTACTGAGACCCCTGCCTGCTGACTATACCACACTACACTACTGAGACTCCTGCCGGCTGACTATACCATACTGCACTACTGAGACCCCTGCCTGCAGACTATACCACACTACACTACTGAGACCCCTGCCTGCTGACTATACCACACTGCACTACTGAGACCCCTGCCTGCTGACTATACCACACAACACTACTGAGACCCCTGCCTGCTGACTATACCACACTACACTACTGAGACTCCTGCCGGCTGACTATACCATACTGCACTACTGAGACCCCTGCCTGCTGACTATACCACAGTGCACTACTGAGACCCCTGCCTGCTGACTATACCACAGTGCACTACTGAGACCACTGCCTGCTCACTATACCACAGTGCACTACTGAGACCCCTGCCTGCTGACTATACCACAGTGCACTACTGAGACCCCTGCCTGCTGACTATACCACAGTGCACTACTGAGACTCCCAGCCTGCTGACTATACCACAGTGCACTACTGAGACCCCTGCCTGCTGACTATACCACAGTGCACTACTGAGACCATTGCCTGCTGACTATACCACACTGCTCTACTGAGACCTCTGTCTGCTGACTATACCACAGTGCACTACTGAGACCCCTGCCTGCTGACTATACCACAGTGCACTACTGAGACCCCTGCCTGCTGACTATACCACAGTGCACTACTGAGACCCCTGCCTGCTGACTATACCACAGTGCACTACTGAGACCACTGCCTGCTCACTATACCACAGTGCACTACTGAGACCACTGCCTGCTCACTATACCACACTGCTCTACTGAGACCCCTGCCTGCTGACTATACCACAGTGCACTTCTGAGACCACTGCCTGCTGACTATACCACACTGCTCTACTGAGACCCCAGCCTGCTGACTATACCACACGGCACTACTGAGACCATTGCCTGTTGACTATACCATACTGCACTACTGAGACCCCTGTCTGCTGACTATACCATACTGCACTACTGAGACCCCCAGCCTGCTGACTATACCACACTACACTACTGAGACCATTGCCTGCTGACTATACCGCACTGCACTACTGAGACCCCTGCCTGCTGGCTATACCACAGTGCACTACTAAGACCCCTTCCTGCTGACTATACCACAGTGCACTACTGAGACCACTGCCTGCTCACTATAGCACACGGCACTACTGAGACCCCTGCCTGCTGACTATACCACACTACACTACTGAGACCCCTGCCTGCTGACTATACCACACTGCACTACTGAGACCCCTGCCTGCTGACTATACCACACTGCTCTACTGAGACCCCTGCCTGCTGACTATACCACACTGCTCTACTGAGACCCCTGCCTGCTGACTATACCACACTGCTCTACTGAGACCCCTGCCTGCTGACTATACCACAGTGCACTCCTGAGACCCCTGCCTGCTGACTATACCATACTGCACTACTGAGACCACTGCCTGCTCACTATACCACACTACACTACTGAGACCCCTGCCTGCTGACTATACCATACTGCACTACTGAGACCCCTGCCTGCTGACTATACCATACTGCACTACTGAGACCCCCTGCCTGCTGACTATACCACAGTGCACTACTGAGACCCCTGCCTGCTGTTTATACCGTACTGCACTACTGAGACCACTGCCTGCTCACTATACCACACAGCACTACTGAGACCCCTGCCTGCTGACTATACCACAGTGCACTACTGAGACCCCTGCCTGCTGACTATACCATACTGCACTACTGAGACCCCTGCCTGCTGACTATACCACAGTGCACTACTGAGACCCCTGCCTGCTGACTATACCATACTGCACTGAGACCCCTGCCAGCTGACTATACCACACTGCACTACTGAGACCATTGCCTGCTGACTATACTGCACTGCACTACTGAGACCCCTGCCTGCTGACTATACCACAGTGCACTACTGAGACCCCTGCCTGCTGACTATACCATACTGCACTGAGACCCCTGCCAGCTGACTATACCACACTGCACTACTGAGACCATTGCCTGCTGACTATACCGCACTGCACTACTGAGACCCCTGCCTTCTGACTATACCACACTGCACTACTGAGACCATTGCCTGCTGACTATACCATACTGCACTACTGAGACCCCTGCCTGCTGACCATACCATACTGCACAACTGAGACCCCCTGCCTGCTGACTATACCACAGTGCACTTCTGAGACCCCAGCCTGCTGACTATACCACACTCCTCTACTGAGACCCCTGCCTGCTGACCATACCATACTGCACAACTGAGACCCCCTGCCTGCTGACTATACCACAGTGCACTACTGAGACCACTGCCTGCTGACTATACCACACTGCACTACTGAGACCCCTGCCTGCTGACTATACCACAGTGCACTTCTGAGACCCCTGCCTGCTGACTATACCACAGTGCACTACTGAGACCCCTGCCTGCTGACTATACCATACTGCACTACTGAGACCCCTGCCTGCTGACTATACCACAGTGCACTACTGAGACCCCTGCCTGCTGACGATACCACACTGCACTACTGAGACCCCTGCCTGCTGACTATACCACACTACACTACTGAGACCCCTGCCTGCTGACTATACCACAGTGCACTACTGAGACCACTGCCTGCTCACTATACCACAGTGCACTACTGAGACCCCCAGCCTGCTGACTATACCACAGTGCACTACTGAGACCCCTGCCTGCTGACTATACCACAGTGCACTACTGAGACCCCTGCCTGCTGACTATACCACAGTGCACTACTGAGACCACTGCCTGCTCACTATACCACAGTGCACTACTGAGACTCCCAGCCTGCTGACTATACCACAGTGCACTACTGAGACCCCTGCCTGCTGACTATACCACACGGCACTACTGAGACCATTGCCTGCTGACTATACCACACTGCTCTACTGAGACCTCTGTCTGCTGACTATACCACAGTGCACTACTGAGACCCCTGCCTGCTGACTATACCACAGTGCACTACTGAGACCCCTGCCTGCTGACTATACCACAGTGCACTACTGAGACCCCTGCCTGCTGACTATACCACAGTGCACTACTGAGACCACTGCCTGCTCACTATACCACAGTGCACTACTGAGACCACTGCCTGCTCACTATACCACACTGCTCTACTGAGACCTCTGCCTGCTGACTATACCACAGTGCACTACTGAGACCCCTGCCTGCTCACTATACCACAGTGCACTACTGAGACCCCTGCCTGCTGACTATACCACAGTGCACTTCTGAGACCACTGCCTGCTGACTATACCACACTGCTCTACTGAGACCCCAGCCTGCTGACTATACCACACTGCTCTACTGAGACCCCTGCCTGCTGACTATACCATACTGCACTACTGAGACCCCTGTCTGCTGACTATACCATACTGCACTACTGAGACCCCCAGCCTGCTGACTATACCACACTACACTACTGAGACCATTGCCTGCTGACTATACCGCACTGCACTACTGAGACCCCTGCCTGCTGGCTATACCACAGTGCACTACTAAGACCCCTTCCTGCTGACTATACCACAGTGCACTACTGAGACCCCTGCCTGCTGACTATACCATACTGCACTACTGAGACCCCTGCCTGCTGACTATACCACACTGCACTACTGAGACCCCTGCCTGCAGACTATACCACACTGCTCTACTGAGACCCCTGCCTGCTGACTATACCACACTGCTCTACTGAGACCCCTGCCTGCTGACTATACCACACTGCTCTACTGAGACCCCTGCCTGCTGACTATACCACAGTGCACTCCTGAGACCCCTGCCTGCTGACTATACCATACTGCACTACTGAGACCACTGCCTGCTCACTATACCACACTACACTACTGAGACCCCTGCCTGCTGACTATACCATACTGCACTACTGAGACCCCTGCCTGCTGACTATACCATACTGCACTACTGAGACCCCCTGCCTGCTGACTATACCACAGTGCACTACTGAGACCCCTGCCTGCTGTTTATACCGTACTGCACTACTGAGACCACTGCCTGCTCACTATACCACACAGCACTACTGAGACCCCTGCCTGCTGACTATACCACAGTGCACTACTGAGACCCCTGCCTGCTGACTATACCATACTGCACTACTGAGACCCCTGCCTGCTGACTATACCACAGTGCACTACTGAGACCCCTGCCTGCTGACTATACCATACTGCACTGAGACCCCTGCCAGCTGACTATACCACACTGCACTACTGAGACCATTGCCTGCTGACTATACCGCACTGCACTACTGAGACCCCTGCCTTCTGACTATACCACACTGCACTACTGAGACCATTGCCTGCTGACTATACCATACTGCACTACTGAGACCCCTGCCTGCTGACCATACCATACTGCACAACTGAGACCCCCTGCCTGCTGACTATACCACAGTGCACTTCTGAGACCCCTGCCTTCTGACTATACCACACTACACTACTGAGACCACTGCCTGCTGACTATACCACAGTGCACTTCTGAGACCCCTGCCTGCTGACTATACCACAGTGCACTACTGAGACCCCTGCCTGCTGACTATACCATACTGCACTGAGACCCCTGCCTGCTGACTATACCACAGTGCACTACTGAGACCACTGCCTGCTGACTATACCACAGTGCACTACTGAGACCACTGCCTGCTGACTATACCACACTGCACTACTGAGACCCCTGCCTGCTGACTATACCACAGTGCACTTCTGAGACCCCTGCCTGCTGACTATACCACAGTGCACTACTGAGACCCCTGCCTGCTGACTATACCACACTGCTCTACTGAGACCCCTGCCTGCTGACTATACCATACTGCACTGAGACCCCTGCCTGCTGACTATACCACACTGCTCTACTGAGACCCCTGCCTGCTGACTATACCACAGTGCACTACTGAGACCCCTGCCTGCTGACTATACCACAGTGCACTTCTGAGACCCCTGCCTGCTGACTATACCACACTGCTCTACTGAGACCCCAGCCTGATGACTATACCACAGTGCACTTCTGAGACCCCTGCCTGCTGACTATACCACACTGCTCTACTGAGACCCCTGCCTGCTGACTATACCATACTGCACTACTGAGACCCCTGCCTGCTGACTATACCATACTGCACTACTGAGACCCCTGCCTGCTGACTATACCACACTGCACTTCGGAGACCCCTGCCTGCTGACTATACCACACTGCTCTACTGAGACCCCTGCCTGCTGACTATACCATACTGCACTACTGAGACCCCCTGCATGCTGACTATACCACACTGCACTTCTGAGACCCCTGCCTGCTGACTATACCACAGTGCACTTCTGAGACCCCTGCCTGCTGACTATACCACACTGCTCTACTGAGACCCCAGCCTGCTGACTATACCACACTACACTACTGAGACCCCTGCCTGCTGACTATACCACACTGCACTACTGAGACCCCAGCCTGCTGACTATACCACACTGCTCTACTGAGACCCCTGCCTGCTGACTATACCATACTGCACTACTGAGACCCCTGCCTGCTGACTATACCACACTGCACTACTGAGACCCCAGCCTGCTGACTATACCACACTGCTCTACTGAGACCCCTGCCTGCTGACTATACCACACTGCACTACTGAGACCCCAGCCTGCTGACTATACTACAGTGCACTACTGAGACCCCTGCCTGCTGACTATACCATACTGCACTACTGAGACCACTGCCTGCTGACTATACCATACTGCACTACTGAGACCCCTGCCTGCTGACTATACCACACTACACTACTGAGACCCCTGCCTGCTGACTATACCACAGTGCACTACTGAAACCCCTGACTGCTGACTATACCACAGTGCACTACTGAGACCCCTGCCTGCTGACTATACCACACTACACTACTGAGACCCCTGCCTGCTGACTATACCACACTGCACTACTGAGACCCCTGCCTGCTGACTATACCACAGTGCACTACTGAAACCCCTGACTGCTGACTATACCACAGTGCACTGAGACCCCTGCCTGCTGACTATACCACATTGCACTACTGAGACCCCTGCCTGCTGACTATACCACATTGCACTACTGAGACCCCTGCCTGCTGACTATACCACACTACACTACTGAGACCCCTGCCTGCTCACTATACGACACTACACTACTGAGACCCCTGCCTGCTGACCATACCACAGTGCACTACTGAGACCCCTGCCTGCTGACTATACCACACTGCACTACTGAGACCCCTGCCTGCTGACTATACCACACTGCTCTACTGAGACCCCTGCCTGCTGACTATACCACATTGCACTACTGAGACCACTGCCTGCTGACTATACCACAGTGCACTACTGAGACCCCCTGCCTGCTGACTATACCACAGTGCACTACTGAGACCCCTGCCTGCTGACTATACCACACTGCAGTACTGAGTCCCCTGCCTGCTGACTATACCATACTGCACTACTGAGACCCCTGCCTGCTGACTATACCACATTGCACTACTGAGACCACTGCCTGCTGACTATACCACACTGCACTACTGAGACCCCTGCCTGCTGACTATACCACACTGCTCTACTGAGACCCCTGCCTGCTGACTATACCACATTGCAGTACTGAGACCCCTGCCTGCTGACTATACCACATTGCACTACTGAGACCCCTGCCTGCTGACTATACCACAGTGCACTACTGAGACCCCTGCCTGCTGACTATACCACATTGCAGTACTGAGTCCCCTGCCTGCTGACTATACCACATTGCACTACTGAGACCCCTGCCTGCTGACTATACCACACTGCACTACTGAGACCACTGCCTGCTGACTATACCACACTACACTACTGAGACCCCCTGCCTGTTGACTATACCACAGTGCACTACTGAGACCCCTGACTGCTGACTATACCACACTGCACTACTGAGACCCCTGCCTGCTGACTATACCACAGTGCACTACTGAGACCCCTGCCTGCTGACTATACCACACTGCACTACTGAGACCCCCTGCCTGCTGACTATACCACAGTGCACTACTGAGACCCCTGCCTGCTGACTATACCACACTGCACTACTGAGACCCCCTGCCTGCTGACTATACCACAGTGCACTACTGAGACCCCTGCCTGCTGACTATACCACAGTATACTACTGAGACCCCTGCCTGCTGACTATACCACACTGCACTACTGAGACCCCTGCCTGCTGACTATACCATACTGCACTACTGAGACCACTGCCTGCTGACTATACCATACTGCACTACTGAGACCCCTGCCTGCTGACTATACCATACTGCACTACTGAGACCACTGCCTGCTGACTATACCACACTGCACTACTGAGACCCCTGCCTGCTGACTATACCATACTGCACTACTGAGACCCCTGCCTGCTGACTATACCATACTGCACTATTGAGACCCCTGCCTGCTGACTATACCATACTGCACTACTGAGACCACTGCCTGCTGACTATACCACACTGCACTACTGAGACCCCTGCCTGCTGACTATACCACACTGCACTACTGAGACCCCTGCCTGTTGACTAAACCACACTGCACTACTGAGACCCCTGCCTGCTGACTATACCATACTGCACTACTGAGACCCCTGCCTGCTGACTATACCACAGTGCACTACTGAGACCCCTGCCTTCTGACTATACCACACTGCACTACTGAGACCATTGCCTGCTGACTATACCACACTGCACTACTGAGACCCCTGCCTGATGACTATACCACACTACACTACTGAGAGCCCTGCCTGCTGTCTATACCACACTGCACTACTGAGACCACTGCCTGCTGACTATACCACACTACACTACTGAGACCCCCTGCCTGCTGACTATACCACAGTGCACTACTGAGACCCCTGCCTGCTGACTATACCACACTGCACTACTGAGACCCCTGCCTGCTGACTATACCACAGTGCACTACTGAGACCCCTGCCTGCTGACTATACCATACTGCACTACTTATACCCCTGCCTGCTGACTAAACCATACTGCACTACTGAGACCCCTGCCTGCTGACTATACCACAGTATACTACTGAGACCCCTGCCTGCTGACTATACCACACTGCACTACTGAGACCCCTGCCTGCTGACTATACCATACTGCACTACTGAGACCACTGCCTGCTGACTATAACATACTGCACTACTGAGACCCCTGCCTGCTGACTATACCACAGTATACTACTGAGACCCCTGCCTGCTGACTATACCACACTGCACTACTGAGATCCCTGCCTGCTGACTATGCCACAGTGCACTACTGAGACCCCTGCCTTATGTCTATACCACACTGCACTACTGAGACCCCCAGCCTGCTGACTATACCATACTGCACTACTGAGACCCCTGCCTGCTGACTATACCATACTGCACTACTGAGACCCCTGCCTGCTGACTATACCATACTGCACTACTGAGACCACTGCCTGCTGACTATACCACACTGCACTACTGAGACCCCTGCCTGCTGACTATACCATACTGCACTACTGAGACCCCTGCCTGCTGACTATACCATACTGCACTACTGAGACCCCTGCCTGCTGACTATACCATACTGCACTACTAAGACCCCTGCCTGCTGACTATACCATACTGCACTACTGAGACCACTGCCTGCTGACTATACCACACTGCACTACTGAGACCCCTGCCTGCTGACTATACCACACTGCACTACTGAGACCCCTGCCTGCTGACTATACCATACTGCACTACTGAGACCCCTGCCTGCTGACTATACCACACTGCACTACTGAGATCCCTGCCTGCTGACTATACCACACTGCACTACTGAGACCCCTGCCTGCTGACTATACCACAGTACACTACTGAGACCCCTGCCTGCTGACTATACCACACTGCACTACTGAGACCCCTGCCTTATGTCTATACCACACTGCACTACTGAGACCCCTGCCAGCTGACTATACCATACTGCACTACTGAGACCCCTGCCTGCTGACTATACCACACTGCACTACTGAGACCCCTGCCTGATGTCTATACCACACTGCACTACTGAGACCCCTGTCTGCTGACTATACCACACTGCACTACTGATACCCCTGCCTGCTGACTATACCACACTGCACTACTGAGACCCCTGCCTGCTGACTATACCACACTGCACTACTGAGACCCCTGCCTGCTGACTATACCACACTGCACTACTGAGACCCCTGCCTGATGTCTATACCACACTGCACTACGGAGACCCCTGCCTGCTGACTATACCACACTGCACTACTGAGACCCCTGCCTTATGTCTATACCACACTGCACTACTGAGACCCCTGCCTGCTGACTATACCACACTGCACTACTGAGACCCCTGCCTGCTGACTATACCACACTGCACTACTGAGACCCCTGCCTGCTGACTATACCACACTGCACTACTGAGACTCCTGCCTGCTGACTATACCACACTGCACTACTGAGACCCCTGCCTGCTGACTATACCACACTGCACTACTGAGACCCCTGCCTGCTGACTATACCACACTGCACTACTGAGACCCCTGCCTGCTGACTATACCACACTGCACTACTGAGACCCCTGCCTGATGTCTATACCACACTGCACTACTGAGACCCCTGCCTGCTGACTATACCACACTGCACTACTGAGACCCCTGCCTTATGTCTATACCACACTGCACTACTGAGACCCCTGCTTGCTGACTATACCATACTGCACTACTGAGACCCCTGCCTGCTGACTATACCACACTGCACTACTGAGACCCCTGCCTGCTGACTATACCACACTGCACTACTGAGACCCCTGCCTGCTGACTATACCACACTGCACTACTGAGACCCCTGCCTGATGTCTATACCACACTGCACTACTGAGACCCCTGCCTGCTGACTATACCACAGTGCACTACTGAGACCCCTGCCTGCTGACTATACCATACTGCACTACTGAGACCCCTGCCTGCTGACTATACCACACTGCACTACTGAGACCCCTGCCTGCTGACTATACCACACTGCACTACTGAGACCCCTGCCTGATGTCTATACCACACTGCACTACTGAGACCCCTGCCTGCTGACTATACCACAGTGCACTACTGAGACCCCTGCCTGATGTCTATACCACACTGCACTACTGAGACCCCCGCTGCAGCTGTGGTGAGGAGTAATGCACTGCTGAGAGGTCAAAGTCCTTTATGAATGGGACAGTATAGCAGAACGGGGTCATTATCTAGTACAGACAAGTGGGGTGTTCAGGTTTGAGTCTGTGTAACCGCGACCATCACTGGACCCCTCGTCCCCGCTTCCTCGTCATCAGCCCATGTACAAATCAGGTTTTACTGGAATTAGCTTGAACCATGAAACCTTCAGTTGTACTCTGACCTCAGAAATAAAAGTCACAGAATGGCCCATATCCAGCATGTACGGCCATCCCTCCCAGCATCTGCTCCCCTTCTTCTCTGTATTATGCACTTATGCTATTCATGGACCAGGGGGCTCAGGATGAACTCATCAATCCAGGAGCAGACATACCAGTGGTGCAACCTGTTCAGCTGCAAAGAGGCCGAGGGTGTAAGGGGTCACTAATTGAATTGTGCATTATGAGAAGCTGTTGGACTGCAAACAGTCAAAAAGGGCCAATACTTTGTTTTTGCCCAGAGGACTCTTGTGTCTGAGTATGCTACTGCGTCTATCAGTCTGCACTGTGCCCTGCACTCAGATCCATGTCCAGGCCATGGTCCATCAATGTTACCGGCTTTGGTGCAGATGAAAGCGACAACAGGAGCAGTGGAGGGGACAGCAAGATGAACCCTAAAAAGGGAGCGGTGCAGGCGCCGGCCACAGACAAAACTGGGAGAGTTGTAAAAACACATTTCTGGGAACAGAAAGAATCGGTGCTGAACTTTAACATTCCTGACCCTTCCCCGGATATCATCCATTGCGGCGGGTGTCAGAGTCCCCCAAACATATTAGATGGATGGGTGGAGGACAGCAAGGTGCAGTCATACACAGTCATTTTGGAGGTCATATACTAACTCTCCTCCCCTTTCTCGTCTGTCTGTACATTCATTTTCTTGGTGGTAGGAATAACCGCATGACCGCCCACACCCTCACTGGGAGCTTTCAATGTAAACTTTTTCTTCTGGGTTTCTATTCATCTTGGCGGAGGTGACAGCGATCTAATTATATGGTGGCAGCTAATTTACTATTGCCCCCTTCAAAAAATCCGTACAGAAGTAGCCGGACATTCGCTTCACAAGTCTAATCTTTATTACATATTTTATGTGACTTTGATCATTGGTCAAAGTGCAAATGAAGTTGAAAAGATTGCCCTAATAAAAGTGGAGGGACGGCTTCGGCAGCGTGTCACCTCGGAGCTGGCAAAGCATTCAAAAGGAAAGGGAAATCGCCGTCAGGCAGGGAGCGGCGGCACGAGAATCCTCCTCCAGCGCACACCTGTGATCTGTACACTGGGATTAGTCAACGGAGGATGAAGATTTCTGCAGTCACATTATTCAAGATCTCTGCTGACAGTCAATGAAGTGTTCCCATCCAGAGGCTGATGACCAGCACAGAACGTACCCCCCTACAGAGGACGGATCCACCAATAACGTCCCTTGATGTCAGTACAAAAATTTCTCCTGTTTTGAATATTTGCAACAATGTATCAATGCAAGAAAAATGTGACCAAGGAGGTTCTCTGTAAAAGTAGCAATTCGTTACCATGTTTTTCATGTGAACGTTAAAGGGGTTGTCCTGTGAAAACAAGTTATTAACCATCAGCAAAAGTTTTATCTGTTAGTATGGAGCAGCAGCGCACTTGGCCGAGCGCCGCTCCTTTCCTTATGGGGCTGCCCAGTGTTGCCTTCTGCTTATTCTGGCAGCTACATAAAGAATGAATGGAGCGGCGGCCGGCCATGTGCACTGCCGCTCCATACTACCGGGGATTAAAGTGCCCATTTAGGGGATAATGATTCCTCATCCTGACAATCAATGCGGGTCCCAGCAGTTTAACCCCACCAATCAGTCAGTTATCACCTATCCCATGGTTAAAGGGGTTGTCCAGTGACAAGGCTCGGGCTACACAGGAACAACACGTTGCGTGGTCAAACATGGCTCTACGCCTCTGCTACATCACTGTGTAATGCAGGCGCAGGGTACCACGACCGCGAATGGGCAAGTCACAAAAAGTAGGAACCAGTTGGATCGTCCCAGTACCCTCGGGACTGCAGTGCCATTCCATTCACCTGTACGACGCTGCCATGTAGCAGCGACACAGCGCCATCTCTGGCCACACGTCCCATGTCACATCCAAAGTCGCCATGTAGCCCCCCCCCACCTAAAGGGGTTTTTATACTTCAAGGGGTATTCCCCTCTGAGACAATTCTGGCATATTCACACAAATACCACAAAGGTGGGCTCACAATTCAGGGAATAACAGGACAATCGGACCTTCATGCCACCATAAGAGCCAGGGCTGATTATGTCAAGGTCTGCCCATTTCTCCATTCAATCTGTGGCTGGAATAGGGACCCTGTTCTCTTCCAAATAAGAGATGAGACCCCCCACCTAGCAGACATTGATAGTACACTGTGAACATGCTGAAAGTGTCTTAGATGGGTATAGCCCTTTAACATGTTGATGGAATAGGCCCTAAATGCTGGAGCACTGGGGGTCTGACCGCAGTGACCCAGTGCATCATTCGGGGCATCACACGCTGGTGGTGGGCGCTGCACTGTGAGTGGAGGCTTCCTGGGCAGCTGGATGCATAGTAATGCCGCAGTAAGGTCAGAGTGGGAGGCTCTGGAATGTGACATGGAAAATTGCATCATTTCGTTGTTTTTTTTTTGTCTATAATCCAAAGCAACCTCAGAGGGGGAGAGAGCGAGCGGAACTGAGGAGCGGCCATACTGAATGCACTGTCCACCCTCAGATCATCCCAAAACACAGCCATCCACACATGCCCTATCAGATGTCACCTAGATTTGGGAGGGGGTGTAATTAGTTGAAGCCTTCTAGGATTTCGTTTGCAGGGGTGCTGTGTTACACAGTATATCGAGATCATTGTTTCAACCCTATGGCCAATGCAACTTTCAGAAATTGGTGTTAGGTTATACGGATATCAGATATTTTATTAATAAAGAGCATAGGTGAGAGGAATATCAGCCCTCGGGCGAACACTGTCAATTATTCACTAAAAATGCTATTTGGAGGAATGCTGCTTGTCTCAATGATGACCACACCGCTTATCCTGCCCTCTATGATGAGCGCATTCCTTCTCAGACAGGTGCCCCCCCGAATATGGACCCAACAAGGTCATAAGCTGAGTGATAATGGTATTATAAAATCAGCCCTGGCGGGGGCACGGGGCACATACAGGCTTGGGCTCAGTTGCTATTCCTAAGAGAGGTGTGAATGTGGACACCAGAGGAAGGGCTCGGCTTACTTCACCATCCGGCAGTCTGATGGGTGAGGCTGGTTCTGTAGGATTACTAACTTATTCCTGACCTTAACCCTATTCATTCAGTGTCCTGTAGATTAGCAGTCCCAATCGCCAATGTTCAACAAGTTAGTGCCGTAATGCCTTGTGTGTAGCACATTAGTGTCCCAGTCCCGGGAGTCCAGGGCCTTAGCGCCCCGGTCCCGGGAGTCCAGGGCCTTAGCGCCCCGGTCCCGGGAGTCCAGGGCCTTAGCGCCCCGGTCCCGGGAGTCCAGGGCCTTAGCGCCCCGGTCCCGGGAGTCCAGGGCCTTAGCGCCCCGGTCCCGGGAGTCCAGGGCCTTAGCGCCCCGGTCCCGGGAGTCCAGTGGTTTAATGTCCAAATCTCTTGAGTATGAGATGATGAGAGTTTGCACCTCAGGTTTTTCTTGAAACAAGTCTAAAAACTGATTCCAAACTGACACCATGGGGCTCCTACAACAGACAGCGTTTCATGACTTGCAGTCGCAACATACACGTTCTCGTACTGACCGCCATATTCTGCATGTGCTGGAGAGGAGTTGTGCTGCGTACAGTCACCTGCCATATATGAGCGCCGCTGCGGCCGACCTGCCCTTACTTAGAAGTGTTGGAGCTTTTCTAGGTTTCTGTCCGGTGACGGTGAATGAGTGAAATCTGCTCTAATAATCAGGAAGTGGGGGGCCGCAGCTCCACCACCGCACGACAAAGCAGGATATCCTCCAATTATTCCACATCAGACGAGTGCCGTCCTCCAGCCGCACACAGTACATGACACATACACAGCGCAGCAAGTGCAGATAATGAGCATCGCTACGAAATGTGATCTCCCAGGCGGGGGCTACAAACTCCAGAGTGTCTGCAGCAATGTCCACTAATATGGGGGCACCCAGGATACGGCCCTTATGGGGCCACTGCACTGCAAATCTCACAGTTATGGGGGCACCCAGCATAGGGCCCTTATGGGGTCACTGCACTGCAAATCTCACAGTTATGGGGGCACCTAGCATAAGACCCTTATGGGGCCACTGAACTACAGATCTCACAGTTATGGGGGCACCCAGCATAGGGCCCTTATGGGGTCACTGCACTGCAAATCTCACTGTTATGGGGGAACCCAGGATAAGCCCTTATGGGGCCAATGCACTACAGATCTCATAGTTATGGGGGCACCCAGGATAAGCCCTTATGGGGCCAATGCACTACAGATCTCATAGTTATGGGGGCACCCAGGATAAGCCCTTATGGGGCCAATGCACTACAGATCTCATAGTTATGATTGAATTCCAGATAATTTAACAAAATTTTCGGCCACATGGTAACAACCTGGTATTGGGGGTTATTATCAGAGTGAACTATAGGGGAAATAGGGAGTCAAGAGGAGGAGGCACTATAGGCGTCAAAGACACCACTGGGAGCTCCGCTGTGCAGAAAGAAACGGAGAAAGAGGGTCTGCAGAGCTGTGACCCCCCAACTCACTAACATGGGAACACCCCTTTAAGCTCGAGTGTGAGCGATCATACTTTCTGTAGGGAATCGATTTTAAAGGGGCAGTCTGGTATGCGAAATAAGGTAACAGCGCCACTTCATGTACCTGGCGCAGCCTGAATCACATCACATCACAGGGGCTGAGCTGCGGTCCAAGACACAACCCATGGACAGGGGGCGCAGTTCCTGGAAGAAAGTGTTAGTCCAATTCTACTACAACAGAAGTATCCGAAAGACCCGGCTACACAACTCTCCCCGCAGCGTGCATGGGCACATCATATGGCAACTAAAGAGGAGTTCCCCTTTAAGAGACTCGTCTGGTAATGACTTTGAGGCAGCAGTGCCATCACAGTGTCCATAGTCCCCCGCGTGTATCGGTGAGCAGCGTCCCCTCGCCCAGCAGCGGCCGCAGAGACGTTACTGCAGGCGATTATTCATGAGCGGCGGCCGGGCATGATCCGGGGAGGGGGCGCAGCGCTGCACGCAATGCCCGGCCGTCTCCCGGCGAGGTGGTTGCTAGGACGAGGCGCACAAAGCGGCAGTCAGCGGGGAATGGGATCTCCTGAGCGCTAAATATTGACACAGAAAACTGACTCCGCGCCCCGGAGCCAAAAAATACAGGCGCTTTAACCCCTTCACTCACTGCACCTGACATAATCAGGGACGGGCAAACAATCTGTGCCATCGCCCCACCAAACCATGCCAGGGGCAGCACTGGGGTGGACCCCCGGAGCACAGGGACCCTGCACAGCCCCACGCCCCAAACACTACACTAACACCAATAATGTGCACTGATGACATCATCAGATCTCAGTGTATGACATCACTGCCAGCAACTATGTCAGAATGTGTTATCTGTGGTGTTACATAGGACTGCAGGTGACATCTACTACATTATCTGTACTCAGAGAGTTATCACTGTGTTATCTGTGGTGCTACATAGGACTGCAGGTGACATCTACTACATTATCTGTACTCGGAGAGATATCACTGTGTTATCTGTGGTGTTACATAGGACTGCAGGTGACATCTACTACATTATCTGTACTCAGCGTTATCACTGTGTTATCTGTGATGTTACATAGGACTGCAGGTGACATCTACTACATTATCTGTACTCAGAGAGCTATCACTGTGTTATCTGTGGTGTTACATAGGACTGCAGATGACTACTACATTATCTGTACTCAGAGAGTTATCACTGTGTTATCTGTGGTGTTACATAGGACTGCAGGTGACATCTACTACATTATCTGTACTCTGAGAGTTATCACTGTGTTATCTGTGGTGTTACATAGGACTGCAGATGACATCTACTACATTATCTGTACTCAGAGAGTTATCACTGTGTTATCTGTGGTGTTACATAGGACTGCAGGTGATATCTACTACATTATCTGTACTCAGAGAGTTATCACTGTTATCTGTGGTGTTACATAGGACTGCGGGTGACATCTACTACATTATCTGCACTCAGAGAGTTATCACTGTGTTATCTGTGGTGTTACATAGGACTGCAGGTGACGTCTACTACATTATCTGTACTCAGAGAGTTATCACTGTGCTATCTGTGGTGTTACATAGGACTGCAGGTGACATCTACTACATTACCTGTACTGAGGGTTATCACTGTGTTATCTGTGGTGTTACATAGGACTGCAGGTGACATCTACTACATTATCTGTACTCAGAGAGATATCACTGTGTTATCTGTGGTGTTACATAGGACTGCAGGTGACATCTACTACATTATCTGTACTCAGAGAGTTATCACTGTGTTATCTGTGATGTTACATAGGACTGCAGGTGACATCTACTACATTATCTGTACTCAGAGAGTTATCACTGTGTTATCTGTGGTGTTACATAGGGCTGCAGGTGACATCTACTACATTATCTGTACTCAGAGTTACCACTGTGTTATCTGTGGTGTTACATAGGACTGCAGGTGACATCTACTACATTATCTGTACTCAGAGACTTATCACTGTGTTATCTGGGGTGTTACATAGGACTGCAGGTGACATCTACTACATTATCTGTACTCAGAGAGTTATCACTGTTATCTGTGGTGTTACATAGGACTGCGGGTGACATCTACTACATTATCTGTACTCAGAGAGTTATCACTGTGTTATCTGTGGTGTTACATAGGACTGCAGATGACATCTACTACATTATCTGTACTCAGAGAGTTATCACTGTTATCTGTGGTGTTACATAGGACTGCAGATGACATATACTACATTATCTGTACTCAGAGAGTTATCACTGTGTTATCTGTGATGTTACATAGGACTGCAGGTGACATCTACTACATTATCTGTACTCAGAGAGTTATCACTGTGTTATCTGTGGTGTTACATAGGACTGCAGGTGACATCTACTACATTATCTGTACTCTGAGAGTTATCACTGTGTTATCAGTGGTGTTACATAGGACTGCAAGTGACATCTACTACATTATCTGTACTCAGAGAGTTATCACTGTGTTATCTGTGGTGTTACATAGGACTGCAGGTGACATCTACTACATTATCTGTACTCAGAGAGTTATCACTGTGTTATCTGTGGTGTTACATAGGACTGCAGGTGACATCTACTACATTATCTGTACTCAGAGAGTTATCACTGTGTTATCTGTGGTGTTACATAGGACTGCAGGTGACATCTACTACATTATCTGTACTCTGAGAGTTATCACTGTGTTATCAGTGGTGTTACATAGGACTGCAAGTGACATCTACTACATTATCTGTACTCAGAGAGTTGTCACTGTGTTCTCTGTGGTTACATAGGGCAGCATTTCTGTAGTCAGAGTCATCACTACAGATTATTACGTGCACTCACATTCCGGTGTATGTAACAGTTGTATGCTCGCTGCCGGCAGTGGAGGGGTGGTTGCACTCAGCGCTGTTCACGATGCACGATCTCGTGGTGGTTCAGTACCAGGGACTATATCTCAACGCGGAGGAGTACGCGGTCACAGCCGCTTCGCAGGGTTGGGCGGTACAGTCTCCGGGTCGAGGTGTGTTAGATGCACTTTGATTGGTCGCCGGAGCCCTGCAATGGTTACTCGGCAGAGACGAGCTCTGTGATTGGTCGCACTGTACCTGCAATGCGTCAAGTGTTGGTGGTGGCAGCAGCTTCCTCTTAGTGCGGTTGTGTCTGCTGGAGAGAGGAGGCTCGCGGCCCTGACTGCTCTTTGCTCCCGGGGCTGCCGGGATGTGAGCGCTCCAGGGACAGGAGGAGCTCGGAGACGAGAGCGCGGAGCCGGCAACCGACACACAGTGGTAGCCTGCTGCTGATACACGTGCACGACTGGGGAGAGCGCCGACTAGCGACCGGGAACAGCGCCGACCAGCGTCCGACAAGCGGGGAGAGAGCGCGCCGGCTAGCGTCCGACAAGCGGGGAGAGAGCGCCGACAACTTTAGAGAGCGCGCCGGCTAGCGACCGACAACTTTAGAGAGCGCGCCGGCTAGCGACCGACAACTTTAGAGAGCGCGCCGGCTAGCGACCGACAACTTTAGAGAGCGCGCCGGCTAGCGACCGACAACTTTAGAGAGCGCGCCGGCTAGCGACCGACAACTTTAGAGAGCGCGCCGGCTAGCGACCGACAACTTTAGAGAGCGCGCCGGCTAGCGACCGACAACTTTAGAGAGCGCGCCGGCTAGCGACCGACAACTTTAGAGAGCGCGCCGGCTAGCGACCGACAACTTTAGAGAGCGCGCCGGCTAGCGACCGACAACTTTAGAGAGCGCGCCGGCTAGCGACCGACAACTTTAGAGAGCGCGCCGGCTAGCGACCGACAAGCGGGGAGAGCGCGCGCCGGCTAGCGACCGACAAGCGGGGAGAGAGCGCGCCGGCTAGCGTCCGACAAGCGGGGAGAGAGCGCCGACAACTTTAGAGCGCGCGCCGGCTAGCGACCGACAAGCAGGGAGAGCGCGCGCCGGCTAGCGTCCGACAAGCGGGGAGAGAGCGCGCCGGCTAGCGTCCGACAAGCGGGGAGAGAGCGCCGACAACTTTAGAGAGCGCGCCGGCTAGCGACCGACAACTTTAGAGAGCGCGCCGGCTAGCGACCGACAACTTTAGAGAGCGCGCCGGCTAGCGACCGACAACTTTAGAGAGCGCGCCGGCTAGCGACCCACAACTTTAGAGAGCGCGCCGGCTAGCGACCCACAACTTTAGAGAGCGCGCCGGCTAGCGTCCGACAAGCGGGGAGAGCGCGCGCCGGCTAGCGTCCGACAAGCGGGGAGAGAGCGCCGGCTAGCGTCCGACAAGCGGAGAGAGCGCGCCGGCTAGCGTCCGACAAGCGGGGAGAGAGCGCGCCGGCTAGCGTCCGACAAGCGGGGAGAGAGCGCCGGCTAGCGTCCGACAAGCGGAGAGAGCGCGCCGGCTAGCGTCCGACAAGCGGGGAGAGAGCGCGCCGGCTAGCGTCCGACAAGCGGGGAGAGAGCGCGCCGGCTAGCGTCCGACAAGCGGGGAGAGAGCGCGCCGGCTAGCGTCCGACAAGCGGGGAGAGAGCGCGCCGGCTAGCGTCCGACAAGCGGGGAGAGAGCGCGCCGGCTAGCGTCCGACAAGCGGGGAGAGAGCGCGCCGGCTAGCGTCCGACAAGCGGGGAGAGCGCGCGCCGGCTAGCGTCCGACAAGCGGGGAGAGCGCGCGCCGGCTAGCGTCCGACAAGCGGGGAGAGCGCGCGCCGGCTAGCGTCCGACAAGCGGGGAGAGCGCGCGCCGGCTAGCGTCCGACAAGCGGAGAGAGAGCGCCGACAACCTGAGAGCGCGCCGGCTAGCGACCGACAACTTTAGAGAGCGCGCCGGCTAGCGTCCGACAAGCGGGGAGAGAGCGCGCCGACAAGCGGGGAGAGAGCGCGCCGGCTAGCGTCCGACAAGCGGGGAGAGAGCGCGCCGGCTAGCGTCCGACAAGCGGGGAGAGAGCGCGCCGGCTAGCGTCCGACAAGCGGGGAGAGAGCGCGCCGGCTAGCGTCCGACAAGCGGGGAGAGAGCGCGCCGGCTAGCGTCCGACAAGCGGGGAGAGAGCGCGCCGGCTAGCGTCCGACAAGCGGGGAGAGCGCGCGCCGGCTAGCGTCCGACAAGCGGAGAGAGAGCGCCGACAACCTGAGAGCGCGCCGGCTAGCGACCGACAACTTTAGAGAGCGCGCCGGCTAGCGTCCGACAAGCGGGGAGAGAGCGCGCCGACAAGCGGGGAGAGAGCGCGCCGGCTAGCGTCCGACAAGCGGGGAGAGAGCGCGCCGGCTAGCGTCCGACAAGCGGGGAGAGAGCGCGCCGGCTAGCGTCCGACAAGCGGGGAGAGAGCGCGCCGGCTAGCGTCCGACAAGCGGGGAGAGAGCGCGCCGGCTAGCGTCCGACAAGCGGGGAGAGCGCGCGCCGGCTAGCGTCCGACAAGCGGAGAGAGAGCGCCGACAACCTGAGAGCGCGCCGGCTAGCGACCGACAACTTTAGAGAGCGCGCCGGCTAGCGTCCGACAAGCGGGGAGAGAGCGCGCCGACAAGCGGGGAGAGAGCGCGCCGGCTAGCGTCCGACAAGCGGGGAGAGAGCGCGCCGGCTAGCGTCCGACAAGCGGGGAGAGAGCGCGCCGGCTAGCGTCCGACAAGCGGGGAGAGAGCGCGCCGGCTAGCGTCCGACAAGCGGGGAGAGAGCGCGCCGGCTAGCGTCCGACAAGCGGGGAGAGCGCGCGCCGGCTAGCGTCCGACAAGCGGGGAGAGCGCGCGCCGGCTAGCGTCCGACAAGCGGAGAGAGAGCGCCGACAACCTGAGAGCGCGCCGGCTAGCGACCGACAACTTTAGAGAGCGCGCCGGCTAGCGTCCGACAAGCGGGGAGAGAGCGCGCCGACAAGCGGGGAGAGAGCGCGCCGGCTAGCGTCCGACAAGCGGGGAGAGAGCGCGCCGGCAAGCGTCCGACAAGCGGGGAGAGAGCACGCCGGCTAGCGTCCGACAAGCGGGGAGAGAGCGCGCCGGCTAGCGTCCGACAAGCGGGGAGAGAGCGCGCCGGCTAGCGTCCGACAAGCGGGGAGAGAGCGCGCCGGCTAGCGTCCGACAAGCGGGGAGAGAGCGCGCCGGCTAGCGTCCGACAAGCGGGGAGAGCGCGCGCCGGCTAGCGTCCGACAAGCGGGGAGAGCGCGCGCCGGCTAGCGTCCGACAAGCGGGGAGAGCGCGCGCCGGCTAGCGTCCGACAAGCGGAGAGAGAGCGCCGACAACCTGAGAGCGCGCCGGCTAGCGACCGACAACTTTAGAGAGCGCGCCGGCTAGCGTCCGACAAGCGGGGAGAGAGCGCGCCGACAAGCGGGGAGAGAGCGCGCCGGCTAGCGTCCGACAAGCGGGGAGAGAGCGCGCCGGCTAGCGTCCGACAAGCGGGGAGAGCGCGCGCCGGCTAGCGTCCGACAAGCGGGGAGAGCGCGCGCCGGCTAGCGTCCGACAAGCGGGGAGAGCGCGCGCCGGCTAGCGTCCGACAAGCGGGGAGAGAGAACGCCGGCTAGCGTCCGACAAGCGGGGAGAGAGAACGCCGGCTAGCGTCCGACAAGCGGGGAGAGAGAACGCCGGCTAGCGTCCGACAAGCGGGGAGAGAGAACGCCGGCTAGCGTCCGACAAGCGGGGAGAGAGAACGCCGGCTAGCGTCCGACAAGCGGGGAGAGAGCGCGCCGGCTAGCGTCCGACAAGCGGGGAGAGAGCGCGCCGGCTAGCGTCCGACAAGCGGGGAGAGAGCGCGCCGGCTAGCGTCTGACAAGCGGAGAGAGCGCGCCGGCTAGCGTCCGACAAGCGGAGAGAGCGCGCCGGCTAGCGTCCGACAAGCGGAGAGAGCGCGCCGGCTAGCGTCCGACAAGCGGAGAGAGCGCGCCGGCTAGCGTCCGACAAGCGGAGAGAGAGCGCCGACAACCTGAGAGCGCGCCGGCTAGCGACCGACAACTTTAGAGAGCGCGCCGGCTAGCGACCGACAACTTTAGAGAGCGCGCCGGCTAGCGACCGACAACTTTAGAGAGCGCGCCGGCTAGCGACCGACAACTTTAGAGAGCGCGCCGGCTAGCGACCGACAACTTTAGAGAGCGCGCCGGCTAGCGACCGACAACCGGAGAGAGCGCTATTATGAAGGGGGAGAAAAAGTGACAAGTTACTGACCGTGGAGAGAAGGGATAGTATGTTACTGACAGCTGGGGAGAGGACTCCTACCACATCCTGGTGGTTTTTCTCCCTGTAACTTTGTAGCCGCACACCTTTGTCTGTAGTTGTGGCAAAAGTATTGACAGAACCAGAATGTAGCGTCCAAAGGGCGGAGTCACCCTGTGATTGACAGCTCTGTGATTATACAGGAAAGGCTGACAATCACTGAGCCAATTACCTCCTAGGATTATGGTGGTGGAAATTTTCCTTTAAGAGTTCCCCTAGTTCTGGACCTGATTGGGTATCGGGTGCGAGGACATCTCTCAGGTGATGCAACTGCAGCAAAAGCCTGGAATAAATTAATAGAATATTGCATTAATTTTTTAAACCATTTGACAGCTGCTGAAGAGACATCAATCATTACTCACCTGCACTAACACATTGTAACAAAGCATTGCTGACATCAGATGTATAATTTGCAATAAAATGCATCTGTAGTAACCATCTTTATTCATTTAGTAGAGACAGGAAACTCCCAGTGGCCTCACTACAGTGTATGTATAGATGGATGTACTGCACTCACTATTCTGCTGGTGGAGTCACTGTGTACATACATTACATTACTGATCCTGAGTTACATCCTGTATTATACTCCAGAGCTGCACTCACTATTCTGCTGGTGCAGTCACTGTGTACATACATTACATTACATTACTGATCCTGAGTTACATCCTGTATTTTACTCCAGAGCTGTGCTCACTATTCTGCTGGTGCAGTCACTGTGTACATAAATTACATTACTGATCCTGAGTTACATCCTGTATTATACTCCAGAGCTGTGCTCACTATTCTGCTGGTGCAGTCACTGTGTACATACATTACATTACTGATCCTGAGTTACATCCTGTATTATACTCCGGAGCTGTGCTCACTATTCTGCTGGTGCAGTCACTGTGTACATACATTACATTACTGATCCTGGGTTACATCCTGTATTATACTCCAGAGCTGCACTCACTATTCTACTGGTGCAGTCATTGTGTACGTACATTACATTACTGATCCTGAGTTACACCCTGTATTATACTCCGGAGCTGTGCTCACTATTCTGCTGGTGCAGTCACTGTGTACATACATTACATTACTGATCCTGAGTTACATCCTGTATTATACTCCAGAGCTGCACTCACTCTTCTACTGGTGCAGTCACTGTGTACATACATTACTGATCCTGAGTTACATCCTGTATTATACTCCAGAGCTGCACTCACTATTCTGCTGGTGCAGTCACTTTGTACATACATTACTGATCCTGAGTTACATCCTGTATTATACCCCAGAGCTGCACTCACTATTCTGCTGGTGCAGTCACTGTGTACATACATTACTGATCCTGAGTTACCTCCTGATTATACTCCAGAGCTGCACTCACTATTCTTCTGGTGCACTCACTGTGTACATACATTACATTACTGATCCTGAGTTACATCCTGTATTATACTCCAGAGCTGCACTCACTATTCTGCTGGTGCAGTCACTGTGTACATACATTACATTACTGATCCTGAGTTACATCCTGTATTATACTCCAGAGCTGCACTCACTATTCTGCTGGTGCAGTCACTGTGTACATACATTACATTACTGATCCTGAGTTACATCCTGTATTATACTCCAGAGCTGCACTCACTATTCTGCTGGTGCAGTCACTGTGTACATACATTACATTACTGATCCTGAGTTACATCCTGTATTATACTCCAGAGCTGCACTCACTATTCTGCTGGTGCAGTCACTGTGTACATACATTACATTACTGATCCTGAGTTACATCCTGTATTATACTCCAGAGCTGCACTCACTATTCTGCTGGTGCAGTCACTGTGTACATACATTTCATTACTGATCCTGAGTTACATCCTGTATTATACTCTAGAGCTGCACTCACTATTCTGCTGGTGCAGTCATTGTGTACATACATTACATTACTGATCCTGAGTTACATCCTGTATTATACTCCAGAGCTGCGCTCACTATTCTGCTGGTGCAGTCACTGTGTACATACATTACATTACTGATCCTGAGTTACATCCTGTATTATACTCCAGAGCTGCGCTCACTATTCTGCTGGTGCAGTCACTGTGTACATACATTACATTACTGATCCTGAGTTACACCCTGTATTATACTCCAGAGCTGCACTCACTATTCTGCTGGTGTAGTCACTGTGTACATACATTACATTACTGATCCTGAGTTACATCCTGCATTATACTCCAGAGCTGCACTCACTATTCTGCTGGTGCAGTCACTGTGTACATACATTACTGATCCTGAGTTACATCCTGCATTATACTCCAGAGCTGCACTCACTATTCTGCTGGTGCAGTCACTGTGTACATACATTACATTACTGATCCTGAGTTAAATCCTGTATTATACTCCAGAGCTGCACTCACTATTCTGCTGGTGCAGTCACTGTGTACATACATTACTGATCCTGAGTTACCTCCTGTATTATACTCCAGAGCTGCACTCACTATTCTGCTGGTGCAGTCACTGTGTACATACATTACATTACTGATCCTGAGTTACATCCTGTATTATACTCCAGAGCTGCACTCACTATTCTGCTGGTGCAGTCACTGTGTACATACATTACATTACTGATCCTGAGTTACATCCTGTATTATACTCCAGAGCTGCACTCACTATTCTGCTGGTGCAGTCACTGTGTACATACATTACATTACTGATCCTGAGTTACATCCTGTATTATACCCCAGAGCTGCACTCACTATTCTGCAGGTGCAGTCACTGTGTACATACATTACTTATCCTGTATATTCTGGAGCAGACATCTCACATTGCACCAGGCTGCCATCTAGTGGTACAGCTGGCACTACGGATCTGTAGATACTGGCTTCCTGTGATCTGTGTCCCCCTGTCCATCCTCGGTGCCGGTTTTCGTGCTGTTACCTTGTAATAATATAATGGTATCAGCAATGATAATTGACCTAATGATTTTCAGCCCCAGGAGGGGAAGTGAAGACACAAGTGTCGGATTGTGAACTGTAGCGGATGGGACTTTCTGCTCCTGAAGAATTTGGGGTGAGCCCTCCTGGGAAGAATGACCGCATTGTTGCCCCCACCCCGCACAATATGCGCTCTGTTCCTCGTGGCTTAGTGTTTGGTAATCACTACTGAAATAACCTTTGTAATGAGGTCTGTGATTACACAGCAATATCCAAAGAGACCCCCCCCCCCCCGTCTTCTCTGGGCCTACACCTACTGACCGCAGAGAGACCACCGGGAGCTACGGCTGAAGGTCCGATCATCTCCAGACCACACTGCTCAGCTTCCTTTTATAGACTGAATCCACAATATTGGCACTTTCTAAATCCTGGTGCTGGCCCTGAAGTATTCCTGTCTTACACTCCAGTCACATCCAGAGCTGCAGTCATAATTTACCATCCAGACTTTAGGAATCTGTAGGGGTATAAATTACAGTTATCCTGGCGGACCGGCCCAATTCAGACGCTTCTTTTTTTATCAGAGGTGATGTAGAGAAGGGGCCTGGCTTAGCTATCAAAACCAGCATCTACCAGCCCCCTTCACTCAGCAGTGACCACCTGCAGAGAAACCCGACACATTTTGGATTCTGCTGCTGAATTCCGATGGGCGGACTTAAATGGAAACCAGGGACTAAAGTAAAGGGGGCTTCTGACTTAATTCACACTTCAGAAGTGAGAGGTGACAATGACGCTACGACCTCGTGCAGCTGGGAAGGCACATGCACGACTAGCAGATATGGCCTACGTGTCCTGTTCATTACAGTGGGCCACATGCTGATAGTTGCCGATCGTGCACGCACGCGTCTCTGCAGGTGTGCGAGGTCCGAGCGTCACCTGCAGCTCTGACATCGGGAGAAAACCCCAGAATATCGGCAAATTTTGTAAAAAAATAAAAATAAAACCACAAGGTCGCGGCGAAGACATGATCAAATGGATTTGTCGAGCTCGGTGGTAACTGGTCACATTTGCATTTGTGTAATGATTAACCCCCAGCATGCTGGAAGCGTCAAAGTACAATGTAATGAGATAAAGGAGAACCATGAACTGATACCACAGGGTCACAACAGGGGATACGCTACATAACAGCTGCAGCTTTCACCTATACTTCTCTGTTTGCTGTCGGTGAATGGGAATTTCATCCAGTGTCACATCAGTAAGTTTGTTACAGTGTAGACAATCCCCTGTGAGCTTGACACCCCTCCATCTTCCTGATCGTGTGTCACAATGTGATCAAAGCAGATGAAGACTGGATACAATTATTAGATGTCCCGAAGTTGTTACTGACTGAAAGCAGAGATCTTGAAATGAACCAGGAAGCTCTAGATGAAAAATACTGATCAGAACCATAAATAGATCGTCATCACAGTCCTAGCACATCGGGGACCATATACAGTCCTGCTCATCGTTATTGGCCCCATGAAGTGTAAATACATAATGCGGAATATCTCCTGAAAAAAAATGAATCAAGTGAAATAGTTTTTTGTGTAGAGACTCGTGGTAAATACAATAGAGCAAATGCTAAACAATAATATAAAACAAAAAACAATCGGAGGGAAAAATAGAAAAACCTAAAGCTTTCTGTGTCACTGGTATTGGCAACTTTACATTAATTTAGTATGGAAACACATTGTGACTCGCCTGTGGTAAATCACAAAAGATATTCACCTGTAATTGTCGGTGCCCATGTGACATGAATTAGCCAATGAATGGTGACTTAAGTGTTTTAAAAAAAAGCCACATGGTAGGCCCTGTTTCTTTGTCACAATGGTGAAGACAAAGGAGCTGTCTGAGGACATCAGAACTGCTATTATTAGCAAACACAAGACTTCCAAAATCTATAAGCCATCTCCAAAGACCTTGGTATCCCAGTTCCAACAGTAAGCAATGTTATTAAGAAGTTTGCCAAGCATGGAACTGTCAAGAACCTCCCTGGACGTGGGGGAAAGAGGAACATTGACAAGAGATGTCTTTGAAAGTTGGTGCGAATGGTGGAAAAAAACAAGCCAAACATCCAAAGACCTGAAGGTCAAACTGGAACAGTCTGGGGTCATGGTTTCAACAAGTACCATATGCCGCACACTAAACCAAGCAGAGCTTTATGGGCGAAGGCCAAGGAAGAAACCATTGCTGAAGAAAAGACATACGAAGGAATGACTGATCTGTGCCAAAGAGTACCATGACAAACCACAATCCTTCTACGAAAATGTTCTGTGGACAGATGAAACAAAAATAGCTTTTTGGCAATGCAAAGCAACAGTTTACAGACAGCGCAATGAAGCTTATAAGGAAAAGAACACCTTACCAACAGTTAAGCATAGTGGAGGATCCATAATGCTGTGGGGTTGCTTTGCTGCTTCTGGTACTGGAGGCCTTGACCATATCACAGGAATCATGAAATCAGAGAATTATCAAGAGATTTTAGAGCAAAATGTCCTACCCAGTGTAAGAAAACTTGGTTTGAGTCGAAGATCATGGGTCGTCCAGCAAGACAGTTACCCAAAGCACGCATCCAAAAGTACACATGAACGGCTGAAAAAGAAAAAATGGGCTGTTTTAAAATGGCCAGCAATGAGTCCTGACCTCAATCCTATTGAAAATCTTTGGGGTGATCTGAAATCTGCCATTGGGGAAAAGAACCCTGCAAACATTCAAGAGCTTGAACAAACTGCAAAGGAAGAGAGGGAGAAAACTTCAGCTGAGAAGAGCAAGAAGCTTATAGACGGCTACAAGAAACGTGTGGAGGCTGTCAGCAATGCCAAAGGGTGGGCAACCAAGTATTAATTAGGGGGGCAACCAAGTATTAATTAGGGGGCCTTTATTGCTGCACATGCTGTTTATTCTGTTTCTTCTTTGAAATTGCAACATGGAAGTTGAAAAACAATGTTTTTTGTTGTATTACTGTTGACCATTAATTAAAAAACCCTGAGGATATAACTTTGGTACATTTCCATTTATTTCTGAAGATATTGTACAGTCTATGAAAAAAATGAAGGGGTGCCAATAATGGTGAGCAGCATTGTAAAACCTGCTATAACTCAGCCTCCCACAGCTTACACAACCTCTGAATGTTTCCAGAACAAAGTGCACTTTCCCTGTCCTCCAGCATGGGATCAGGGTGTCAGCCCCCCACTGCTAATAACGTTCCATTTCCTGTGAAAACCCTATAAAAGAGGCACGGCCTCTCCACAAAGCAATCAATATAGTTACTGCAGAGCGGTGGGATGAGGGGGAGTGGGCCGATTCCAGCACAGTCACACAATTAACCTTTTACTGCTGGAATCCCAAAATCGCTTTCACCTCTATATGTCTAAGAAAGTTGGGTGGCAACAAACATGGCTCCTAGTAGTTGGACTTATCACCCAGCTTTCCCAAGCTCCTGAATGTGCCCGGTTATGGAACGACGCATCTCTGGCTCCTACACTACTGCTATCCCAGGGCACAGACCATCCCAGCTAATCTGCTGCCGAAATCGGACTTCTTTCCATATTCTGCAGTTGTGAGATTTACAGTTGGGTCCAGAAATCTTTGGCCAGTGACCGAATCTTCGTGATTTAAGCTCTGCAGGCCGCTATTTTTATTTAAAAGGAAACAACTGAGATGCAATTGAAGTGGAGACTTTCAGGTTTAATTAAAGGGGTTTAATAAATTCTCCTGTGAAAGGTTTAGAAATTTCAGCCATTTTTCTACAAAGTCTCCTCATTTCAGGGGCTCAAAAGTAATTGGACATATTAACCCCTTAACAACCCTTGCCGTTTTAGTACGCACATTTGCGTACCCCCCGTTCAGTGAGGGCTGCTGCGCTGAGCCCTCACTGAACGGAGCACATGTCAGCTGATTCTTACAGCTGACATGTGCCCGCAACAGCCGCGGGTGGAATCGCGATCCACCCGCAGCTGTTAACATGTTAAATGCCGCTGTCAATCTCCGACAGCGGCATTTAACGCGCGCTTCCGGGTAGCGCGTCATAAGCCCCACCCATCGGCGACCCCGTCACGTGATCGCGGGTCACCGATGGGTGGGCATGACAACCCAGGGTCTGCAGCAGACGCCTGTGGTCGTCATGATCTGGTCGCTATGAGCGCCACCTAGTGGTCGGCGCTCATAGCACAGGACCATTTCTGCTGCATGCAGGGGATCTGCTGGTCCCCTGTAAGTAGCAGAGCCGATCGGACAGTTGCTGCTTCTAGTCTCCTATGGAGACTATAGAAGCATGCAACAAGTGAAAAAAAAAAGTTTTTAAAAATATATAAAAGTTGAAATCACCCCCCTTTCGCCCCATTAAAAATAAAATATATATAAAAAAAAAACTACATACACATATTTGGTATCGCCGCGTTCAGAATCACCCGATCTATCAATATAAAAAAAGAATTAATCCAATCGGTAACCGGCGTAACGAGAAAAAAATTCTAAACGCCAGAATTACGTTTTTTGGTCGCTGCAAAATTGCAATAAAATGCAATAACGGGCGATCAAAACATCGGATCTACCCCAAAATGTTATCAATAAAAACGTCAGCCCATCGCGCAAAAAATAAGCCCTCACCCAGCCCCAGATCACGAAAAATGGAGACGCTACAGGTCTCGGAAAATGGCGCTATTTTTTTTTTTTTTTACCAAATTTTGGAATTTTTTTCACCACTTAAATATAAAAGAACCTATACATGTTTGGTGTCTACGAACTCGTAATGACCTTGAGAATAAGAAGGGCAGGTCAGTTTTAGCATTCAGTGAATGTGGTAAAAAAATAAATAAAAAACAACTGTGGTATTGCACTTTTTTTGCAATTTTACCGCACTTGGAATTTTTTTCCAGTTTTCCCGTACACGATATGGTAAAACTAGTAATGGCGTTGAAAAGTACAACTCGTCCCGCAAAAAATAAGCCCTCACATGGCCATATTGACCAAAAAATAAAAACGCTATGGCTCGGGGAACAAGGGGAGGAAAAAACGAAAATGCAAAAACGGAAAATGCTCCGGGGCTTAAGGGGTTAACTTTCCCATAAACAAAATGCAATTTTTAATACTTTGTAAAGAATCCTTTGCAGCAATGATGGCCTGAACTCTGGACGCCAGGGCCGGCTCCAGGTTTTTGTGGGTCCCGGGCGAAAGAGTCTCAGTGGCCCCTTTAACACATACACGATTCATGATGCACAGATACCGCAGATATATATGGCTAATGGTACAAGGCCAAAAATTTCACTTACTTCTTACTTTACATGAGTGATATCTATTGTAAATTCTACAATAGCTCAGAAACCGGCGAATCCTCATAGTGCACAGTGCAGACCGGACAGTATAGTCCTCCATACAGTATTATGGGCCCCATAAAGTTCTCCATACAGAATAATGGACCCCATATAATTCTCCACACAGGATACTGGCCCCCATAAAACGATCCATGCAGAATACTGGCCCCCATAAAACGCTCCATGCAGAATACTGGCCCCCATATAACGCTCCATACAGAATACTGGCCCTCATATAATGCCCCATGCAGGCTGTGCCCCCATACAATGCCCCATGCAGTTTGTGCCACCATATAATGCCCCATGCAGGCTGTGCCCCCATATAATGCCCCATGCAGGATGTGCCCCCATACAATGCCCCATGCAGGCTGTGCCCCCATATAATGCCCCATGCAGGCTGTGCCCCCATATAATACCCCATTCAGGTTGTCCCCCATATAATGCCCCATGCCTCCATACATAAAAACAAATCAAGTACTCACCTCTCCTCACCTGCTGCCGCTGCTCTGGACTCCTCAGCGTCGCCGGCGTCTTCCTGCTCTGCTCTGTGACTGCTCAGCAGAGGGCGCAGTGGAAAGACGTCATCGCGCCTCTGACCTGAGACGTCACAGTCAGGAGCCGCGGAAGATACAGGACCTGCTGCGGAGGCACGGGGAGAGGTGAGTATTGTGCCGGGGGCCCTGAGCAAGCGGGAGGGGGCACAGTCGCGAGCGCTGGCATCGGACTCCTCCGCTCACGGGTCCAGTAGCGCGCCAGGGTGCCCAACCGCGAGTGGGCCCCCCGCCTCCCCGGGGCCCGGGCACTTGCCTGGTTGTGCTGGGTGCTGACGCCAGGCCTGCTGGACGCCATAGACCTCACCATCACTGGTTTCCTCCGGTGTGAGGCTTTGACGCCATTACTGCAGTGAATTCAGTTCTCGCTTGTTTGTGGCTCTTTCTGTCTTCAGCCTGTGAAATGCGGCTCAATGGGCTGAGATCTGGTGAGGACTCGGCCATTGCAGAATATTCCACTTCTTTGCTTTCGCAGGATGTTTTGGGTCATTGTCCGTCTGTCCTGTGAAGCGTCGTCCAATCATCCTTGTTGCATTTGGTTGAATCTCAGCAGAAAGTATAGCCATGTACACACAGGATTCATCCGGCTGCTTCTATGTTCAGTGACATCATCAATAACCACCAGTGACCCGGTGCCATTGGCAGCCATGCATGCCCGCGCCATCGCACCGCCTCCGCCATGTGTTACACAGGATGTGCCAAGGATTCGGAGCCACTCCAAGCCTTCTCCAGACTTTCTTCTTCCCATCATTCTGGTAGTTTTGCTTTTCCATAACTGGTGGCTTCTTTAGAGGTTTTTTGGCAAAGTCTAATCCGGCCTTTCAGGCTGATTAATGGTTTGCACCTTGTGGTGACCCCTCTGTATGAAGTCTTCTCTTTATGGTGGAGTTAGATACTGACACACCGTCTTCCTAGAGAGTGGTCTTCACTTGGAGGGACGCTGTGAAGGAGTTTTTCTTCACCGTGGGAAGGATTCTGCGGTCATTCACCACTTGCGTCTTCTGTGGATGTCCAGGCCGTTCTGAGTTTCCGAGCTCATCAGTGCGCTCTTTCTTTTGCGGAATGTAGCAAACTGTTGATTTGGCCACTACTAACATTTCTGCTATCTCTGATAGATTTTGTTTTCAGCCAAATGATGGTCTGTTCCTCTTCCATCGAGAGCTCCTTTGATTGCACGTTGTGGGTTCACAGCAACAGTTTCCAAATGCAAATGCTATACCTGGAATCAGTTCCAGTCCTTTTACCTGCTTAATTGATGATGGATTAACGAGGGAAAAGCCCATGCAGCCATTAGAGCTTCTGAGATAATTGTCCCAATTACTTTTGGTCTTTATAAAAAGAGGCAGCTATATACTAAAGAGCTGTAATTCCCAAACCCTTCCTCCAATTAGGATGTGAATCCCCTCAAATTAAAGCTGAGAGTCGGCACTTCAAGCCCAGATTGGTTATAGAACTGGATCTTGAATATGTGAACTTGTGTCATTGTCCAAATATTTCTTAACCTAACTGTAGGTGTTTATCACTATATGGGGGTCTTTGCTTATGACACTGACCATCTGCAGTCAAGAGACACAAAAAGTGTCTGTTCTATTACATGAGAGACCTCCTTGCAAAGTCGTCTCACCCTCCTCACCGCCCTGGCACGGTCAAGAGCAGCCGCTGCCATAAAAGAGAGAGTATGAGGGTGTTAATAATTAACGAGATGCTTTACACGGCAGCGACATGAATTATTTATATTGTAGCTTTTGCCTTTTATATATATATCGACACCTTTTATCCTTGGGTCTGCTGTGTTAACAGCTGCCATAAAACATGAAGCAAAGCACAGGCCCCAATCTGGATCATCTCCTTATTGTACAGGCTCCAACCTGAAACATTCCAGTGGGTGCAAAACTACAACTCCCAGCAGACTGCAAGAGCATGATGAGAGATGAGGATTTCAAACCGAGAACCACATATTGGAATTGACAGATGTAATATGAGAAACTAGATATAGCACTTCCACAATACCAGTGTTGGTATTGTGATATTACTGAGAGTGGTGCTAACCTTGTAACATACAAAAGTATAAAACAAAACTGATACATAAGATTCTGTCTGCAGCCACCACTAGGGGGTGCTCCCTGTATACAGAGATACATGATAAGATCCTGTCTGCAGTCACCACTAGGGGAAGCTCCCTGTATACAGAGATACATGATAAGATCCTGTCTGCAGTCACCACTAGTGGGAGCTCCCTGTATACAGAGATACATGATAAGATTCTGTCTGCAGCCACCACTAGGGGGAGCTCCCTGTACACAGAGATACATGATAAGATCCTGTCTGCAGTCACCACTAGGGGAAGCTCCCTGTATACAGAGATACATGATAAGATCCTGTCTGCAGTCACCACTAGTGGGAGCTCCCTGTATACAGAGATACACGATAAGATTCTGTAGACAGTCACCACTAGGGGGAGCTCCCTGTATACAGAGATACATGATAAGATTCTTTCTGCAGTCACCACTAGGGGGAAATCCCTGTATACATAGATACATGATAAGATCCTGTCTGGAGACACCACTAGGGGGAGCTCCCTGTATACAGAGATACATAAGATTCTGTCTGCAGTCACCACTAGGGGGAGCTCCCTGTATACAGAGATACATGATAAGATCCTGTCTGCAGCAACCACTAGGAGGAGCTCCCTGTATACAGAGATGCATGATGAGATCCTGTCTGCAGTCACCACTAGGGGGAGCTCCCTGTATACATAGATACATGATAAGATCCTGTCTGCAGTCACCACTAGGGGGAGCTCCCTGTATACAGAGATACATGATAAGATCCTGTCTGCAGTCACCACTAGGGGAAGCTCCCTGTATACAGAGATACATGATAAGATCCTGTCTGCAGTCACCACTAGTGGGAGCTCCCTGTATACAGAGATACATGATAAGATTCTGTCTGCAGCCACCACTAGGGGGAGCTCCCTGTACACAGAGATACATGATAAGATCCTGTCTGCAGTCACCACTAGGGGAAGCTCCCTGTATACAGAGATACATGATAAGATCCTGTCTGCAGTCACCACTAGTGGGAGCTCCCTGTATACAGAGATACACGATAAGATTCTGTAGACAGTCACCACTAGGGGGAGCTCCCTGTATACAGAGATACATGATAAGATTCTTTCTGCAGTCACCACTAGGGGGAAATCCCTGTATACAGAGATACATGATAAGATCCTGTCTGGAGACACCACTAGGGGGAGCTCCCTGTATACAGAGATACATGATAAGATTCTGTCTGCAGTCACCACTAGGGGGAGCTCCCTGTATACAGAGATACATGATAAGATCCTGTCTGCAGCAACCACTAGGAGGAGCTCCCTGTATACAGAGATGCATGATGAGATCCTGTCTGCAGTCACCACTAGGGGGAGCTCCCTGTATACATAGATACATGATAAGATCCTGTCTGCAGTCACCACTAGGGGGAGCTCCCTGTATACAGAGATACATGATAAGATTCTGTCTGCAGTCACCACTAGGGGGAGTTCCCTGTATACATAGATACATGATAAGATCCTGTCTGCAGTCACCACTAGGGGGATCTCCCTGTATACAGAGATACATGATTAGATTCTGTCTGCAGCCACCACTAGGGGGAGATCCCTGTATACAGAGATACATGATAAGATCCTGTCTGGAGACACCACTAGGGGGAGCTTCCTGTATACGGAGATACATGATAAGATCCTGTCTGCAGTCACCACTAGGGGGAGCTCCCTGTATACAGAGATACATGATAAGATTCTGTCTGCAGTCACCACTAGGGGGAGCTCCCTGTATACAGAGATACACGATAAGATCCTGTCTGCAGCAACCACTAGGAGGAGCTCCCTGTATACAGAGATACATGATAAGATCCTGTCTGCAGCCTCCACTAGAGGGAGCTCACTGTATACAGAGATACATAAGATCCCGTTTGCAGTCATCACTAGGGGGAGCTCCCTGTACACAGATATACATAAGATCCTGTTTGCAGTCACCACTAGGGGGAGCTCCCTGTACACAGAGATACATAAGATCCTGTTTGCAGTCACCACTAGGGGGAGCTCCCTATATACTGATTTATGCAACGCCCATAGAAGTAAAAAATGTATGAATTGGGAAGCCCCACCTAATGGTGGCTGAAAGCTGTAATGTAATTAAAGGGGTTGTCTGGGACTTACATTGAGGGTCCATTCTTAGGATAAGTCATCTCTGATTGGTGGGAGTGCAATATGTGGCACCGGCTGGATGCACCGAGTTGCAGACCTGCACCGCACAGCTCCATCAACAGAATAGTGTCCGCGGTCGGGTACAGCAGTTTGAATCAGTAGGGGGCGGATGTGTAGTACCCGACTGCGGCCCGTCAGATATTGATGACTTCTCCTAAGAATAGGCCATCAAAATAAAAGTTATGGACAACCCCTTTATGAATGATTCCATTCTCCTGCAACAAGCAATAATCTTGAAAATAGAAAGGACACAAAAGGCAGAAGATACTTAGTCAATGAGGATTCAGTTTATTATTAACCCTTTCTCGGCGTGTGCTGGTGTATGGAGCCGCTCAGGTTCGAGCTCTGATCTAATGATTTACCCCTTAAGGTTAAAAGCACACGTAGCGTTTTTGATGCGTTTTCGCTGCAGTTTTTCCGTGCGGAAATGCATAAAAAAAAACGCTTGGTAATCAGTCTGCTAGCTAATGCAATGGCAATCCGGATGTGCTGTGCACATGATGCGGAAATTTCCGCTCAGGATTGCCAATGAGTTTAAAAACGCAGCATGTCCTTTCTATGCAGCGTTTTGACTTTAATTGAACGCAGCAAATACGCAGGTATAATATTTATACCTGCGGATTTGCTGCGTTTCAATTAAAGTCAATGAGTGGAGAAACACTGCATAAACGCACATAGAAGTTGTACCCGGGTCAGCAGAGGAGGACTACTACTCCCATCATCCGACTACTGCTCCCGTTAATAACAGCGAGAGCAGCACGGCTGCGGGGAGTAGTAGTGTCCTTAGCCGAGCCGGGGCTGCGCCCTGTGTAAAAAAAATAAAAAACACTATTCTCACCTGTCCGATGCCCCCTGGTGTCCTCCCAGTCCTCGTCATGTCCCCCGGCGATGTGATCCTCCCGGCGGCTGGCGGTACACCGATGGGAGAGTGCTCGCTCCCGGCAGTGTACATCGCTGCTCTGCCAGGACCTGAGGTCAAGTGAGCTCACAGCTGAAGATCAGCTGAGAGCTCACGTGACCTCACTTTACGGCACTGGTGCTGCGTGGGAACATTCTCAAGAATGTTCCCACCAGTACTGATGCTGAGGTCACCGGGGCTGATCAGCTGATCTTCAGCTGATGAACCCAAGTGACCTCACTCCTGCAGCACAGCCATGTACACTGACAGGAGTGATTACACTCCTGTCAGTATACATTGCGGTCTTCTACAGCAGTGACATCAGTGATTGCTGATGTCACTGCTGTAGAAGTGACCCGGATCGCAGAGGGACAATCTGGACTACGTCGTGACAGCTGACAGGTGAGGGATATGGTTGTTTTTTATTTGTATTTTTTTTTTCAGAAGATCGAGGGATTCGGGGACTGGGCGTGAAATAAAAACATTATTAAAACCGTGTGTTTTTTAATTCATTAAAATACTTTATTCTGGCCGTGTCTTTTATTGAAATTTGACTATTTAATACGCGGTTAGTAATGGGGGCTTCTTATAGACTCCCTCCATTACTAACCTGGGCTTCATGTCAGCCGCCAATACAAGGCTGACATGAACCCCAACCCCATTCGCCACTGCTACACGGCAGTGGGAAGAGCGGAGGTTAAGTTAAGATTTGGCGTATCTTATGGAAGTGCCATTTCTGGGACTGCTGAGGGGTGATATTATTAGCCACGGAGGGAGCAAGTATCCATGGCCCCTTGCCTGGCTACTAATAGCCCACAGATGTCTGTTTAGCCTTTTCTGGTTACATTTTATAGGGGGACCCTACGTCAATTTTTTTATGGGGTCCCCCTGTAATCTAGCCAGTAAAGGCTAAACAAACAGCTGTGAGCTGTTATTAATAGCCAGGGAACATTGTTGGCTAATGGCCCCTTCCCTGGCTACTAATATCAGCTCCCAGTGGTCGGCTTTCCCTCTGCTGGTTATAAAAATGACACAGAGCCCATGCCATCTTTTTTTTTTTCATTTTAGGCTCTGTGCCCACGATTCAGACTTAGCAGCGCTTTGGACGCATATTTTTGCAACATCCAAAACGTTGCATTCTATTGAACGCAGGTAAATCCACATGTGTTCACTGAACCGTGCGGATTTACCGCATTCAATACATTCTAGTGGTCAAATTTATGTTGTGGAGACTAGCGACTAAGCAAGAGAATTTGACATGCTGCGGTCCTGAAAGACGCGCCGCATGTCTGTGTCCACGGGTGATCTGCAGCCTCTGATGCACGCATAGTGGACATGGGATTTCTAGAGATCCCATCCACTATGCTGTAACATCCGAACGCTGCGGGTTTGGCGCTGTATAAACACACAGCTTCAAACTTGCAGTGGCTCCTGAAAGTGGCCACGTACCCAAACTCACCCGCAGCATGTCAATTTCTGTAGCGGACACGCTAGTCTCCGCTGCAGATTTTCACCGATTAAAGTGCCATTATCTGCGGTGGATTCACATGTACTGACAACAAAAGTGCGGCATTACTACACCGCATTTTGGACGCAGCAAAAATACGCAGCGTCCAAAGCGCTGCTTGTTGCTGTTCGTGGGGACGTAGCGGCTATCGAAACAGCTGTGAGCTGTTAATAATAGCCAGGGACCATGTTTGCCTAATGACACCTTCCTAGGCTAAAATTAGCAGCTCACAGCTGCCCCAGAAATGACATGAATGGGAATGCTAATGAGATTGGGTGTATGAGATTATCTGACACCTAGCTCTTTTGTTTGGTGATGACAAGGTGTCAATCAGACCCTTTCATCACCAAACCTAATTAAACTAAAGTAAAGAGTTAAATAAACACACAGACACAGAGCAAACACTTTATTTGAATTACAACAGACACATTCTTAAATTAACCAATATACTCACCCCAGTTCTGACAGTAATGCAAGGGTTAAAGCAATGTCCCACATTTCTTTTTCAAATAACTTTATTTAGCTCCCAACAGCATACATTTCAGTACAAAAACGCCTAAAAAAACGCATCAAAAAAACATTACAAAGTAAATGTATTTGCTGCCGCTGCGCCCATAAAAATATAACATTAAATCAGGAAACAAGACGTTGGGACGGGAGCCCCCGAGCTGCCGGTGTTTGGTCTCGCACCTCCCGAAAAGAATGGAATAAAAAGCAACAAATGTCAGATGTATCGGTAACGGCGTCCGCAGCGGTTTGTCCTGAAGATGAATGTGAATGCACAGATAATAAAAACAATAAAACCGCAGATGAATTTCTCCGGTTTTCTGGGTCTTTCCATCTATGATCTCCGGTCCCAACATTGTGACGTCGGCTCCGGGCGCAAAGAACAACGGCAGAAAAGGCGACAACCTCGGATCAACAATCCACAGAAGCGGGGCCGCCACCACGGACGTGACCACGAGAAGCCGGTTATTGGGACATTGTTACCGCACAATAAATAATGTAAAAACAACCCCCCCCCCCCCCCAAAAAAAAACAAACAAAAAAAAAAACGTCTTTTATCACCATCTCATGGCACTTGGCACTATGGATGTGGCAAGCCTTCTGTTACCGGAGCTCGGGCCGCCGTGCTCCCCGGTCACACTCTCACTGCTTTGCACTTTATTTCTGCGGTTCTCACAGTTTGTGAAGAAGTTTCCGCTGCACTTTCTCGTGTTGCCATACGAGTACGGACTACGTCTCCCGTCAGTCAGTGCGGCTCATCTCCCGCAGTGAAGCGTCACTTTCTGTCGCAGTGCGTTCTGGGAGAAGTAGTCCGAAAGTGGAAGTGTGTGACGTAGATTGTGTGCGACAAGGACAGGATTGTTGACAGAGACGCAGACATGGCTCTATTTCCAGCCTTTGCCGGGTGTTCTAGTTCGGGAGCTGCTAGTGAACAGACGGGTATTTCCCAGAGAGACCCCACTATATCCTCCCGTGATAAAGATCTCTCTATAGCACTACCCTAAAGACCACTGTACCCTCCCACCCCTGCCATAGACCCCTGTACTCCTCCGCCCCTGCCATAGACCCCTGTACCCCTCCACCCCTGCCATAGACCCCTGTGCCCCTCCGCCCCTGCCATAGACCCCTGTGCCCCTCCGCCCCTGCCAGAGACCCCTGTGCCCCTCCGCCCCTGCCATAGACCCCTGTACCCCTCCGCCCCTGCCATAGACCCCTGTGCCCCTCCGCCCCTGCCAGAGACCCCTGTGCCCCTCCGCCCCTGCCAGAGACCCCTGTACCCCTCCGCCCCTGCCATAGACCCCTGTGCCCCTCCGCCCCTGCCATAGACCCCTGTACCCCTCCGCCCCTGCCATAGACCCCTGTACCCCTCCGCCCCTGCCATAGACCCCTGTGCCCCTCCGCCCCTGCCATAGACCCTTGTACCCCTCCGCCCCTGCCATAGACCCCTGTACCCCTCCACCCCTGCCATAGACCCCTGTGCCCCTCCGCCCCTGCCATAGACCCCTGTGCCCCTCCGCCCCTGCCAGAGACCCCTGTGCCCCTCCGCCCCTGCCATAGACCCCTGTACCCCTCCGCCCCTGCCATAGACCCCTGTGCCCCTCCGCCCCTGCCATAGACCCCTGTGCCCCTCCGCCCCTGCCATAGACCCCTGTACCCCTCCGCCCCTGCCATAGACCCTTGTACCCCTCCGCCCCTGCCATAGACCCCTGTGCCCCTCCGCCCCTGCCATAGACCCTTGTACCCCTCCGCCCCTGCCATAGGCCCTTGTACCCCTCCGCCCCTGCCATAGACCCCTGTACCCCTCTGCCCCTGCCATAGACCCCCATACCCCTATGTTCACCTCAGAGACCACTGTACCCCTGCCATAGACCCCCGTACCCCTATGCTCACCTCAGTGACCCCTGTGCCCCTCCACCTCTGCCATAGACCTCTGTGCCCCTCTGCCCCTGCCATATACCCCCGTACCCCTCCGCCCCTGCCATAGACCCCTGTGCCCCTCCGCCCCTGCCATAGGCCCTTGTACCCCTCCGCCCCTGCCATAGACCCCTGTACCCCTCTGCCCCTGCCATAGACCCCCATACCCCTATGTTCACCTCAGAGACCACTGTACCCCTGCCATAGACCCCCGTACCCCTATGCTCACCTCAGTGACCCCTGTGCCCCTCCACCTCTGCCATAGACCTCTGTGCCCCTCTGCCCCTGCCATATACCCCCGTACCCCTCTGCCCCTGCCAAAGACCCCCGTACCCCTATGTTCACCTCAGAGACCCCTGTGTCCCTCTGCTATAGACTCCCGTACCCTTATGTTCACCTCAGAGACCCCTGTACCCCTCCGCCCCTGCCATAGACCCACATACCCCTCCGCCCCTGCCATAGACCCCCTTACCCTTATGTTCACCTCAGAGACCCCTGTACCCTTCCGCCCCTGCCATAGACCCCTGTACCCCTCTTCGGGTGAATCTTTGTCTGGGGTCACTGTGGGTGAGCGGTATCTGCAGTGTTGTCTCATTTCTTCCTATCTTCTCCATAGGGCTGGACTGGCTGAACAATCGGAGCTTCTGTACAGAGGACGCTCTGTCCCTGCACCAGCGCACGCAGCTCGCCCCACCGCCCTCTCGCCCCGAATCACCGCTGTCCAGGTAGACTGATAACACTCAGCACAGGATCTGATGGGAGTTGTATTCTGAAAAATGAGTCCTGACCCCTTAGTATGACTCGCACAACTGAGGGTCTGTTACAATTGCATCTACTTTAAACAATCCTTTTTTGAAGAAATCTTTTGTCCTGATTTTTATGTTACAATGTATCAGTCTGGAGTCCAGGAAGCTTACCTTACAGGTGATTGTGTAGACTGGATACAATTGTAACAAACCTTCAGCTGTGAGTAATATTATTACAGAGCAGGTTTTCAGTTCCTGGATATATACAATTCATTGTCATATTCACTGACAGCAAGCAGAGTCCTTGAAACACAAAGTTTTAAAAAGTTTGTCTGTCTTGATAATCTCACGTGTAGAGCGCTGCCGTTTCTGAGGGATGCTAATGATATCCAACACCGGGTGCGGGGAACCAGTTTGTAGCCGCACATTCTCATCTTGATGCATTTTCTTTAGTTTGTGTTCCTGGAAACGTCAAGATGTCGCCAAAATCAATTTGCACTTGGAGTAATTCTTAATTATAAGTTCTGCAGCTTCTAATACACTTTGTATTTCACCACATCTCTGCTTGCTGTCACTGTCCAGGTTTATATACAGAGGTGAAAAACCATCAAAAGTAAATCTGTGTGTGATGGGCTCCACCTAGTGGTTTTTAGAGGAAGTACTTTTTTTTTTTTTTTAGCGCTAAAAGAAAAAATAAGTGTGAAGTAAATCGATGGATCAAGTGAGGAAATTAGGAAAACAATGTGTATATAAAATTTGCTGTTTTCTTTTTTTATAATCCATAAGGCTTACTAAGCCCCCTTAAAGGGAATGTCACAATTTTTGTATTAATAATTATTGATTATATAATCAATTATTATTCATATAAAATGAATTGTCCTGTTTGAACATTTATATTTTTATCTGCAGTTGCTGGAGGCTGCCATTTTTATTTGCTGATGTGTATGTTTCTGAGCATGACGCTCACACACTGCAAATATGGCCGCCCCTGGGCATAGGAAAGTTTGGTCCGACCGCATCTCTTACACTGTGGCTGCGTCAGCTGTGAACTATGCACACCCCCTGGGCTGTCCAGTTAGCAGCTGTGGGGAGCCACTCGCCATTTTATTGCAATCAAGAGCTGTGCTCTCAGCTGTATTACTAGTTCCAGGCTGCAGAGCTGTTCTCACCGCTGCAAGAAGTCACCTTTACAGCAGTGAGTGCTGGTCTGCGCCGGTGACTTCTTGCACTGGTGAGGACAGGGGGGTATCCTGGGATTAGTGGTACAATATCAGGCTGTCGTCCTGCGCTCACCGCCGCTGTTAGTGCTGCAGAATTCAGAGCGCAGCAGAGAAGTCGTCATGCTCCTGTACTCTGAACTATACTCAGCTCTGCTATGTGAGCCTTAAAGCCTCGTTCAGACGTATGCCCTAAAAATATGTCATTAAAACATCAATGCTTTACATTTTTTCAATTGTTGAAAAACTTTTTTGGTGACACCTTCCCTTACGTTACCTTTAAGCAGTCATCACTGAGGGCTTCTTTGTGCCATTCACAGTCATGACTCCAAAATCCAGACGTCTGCGAGCGAGTTGGCGGATTCTGAGGCTGAAAGAAAGAGAAAAAAAAGGAAAAAGAAGAAAAAAAAACACAAAAAGAACAAGAAGCGGAAAAGGAGCAGCGATGAGGATGATGAGGGTAATGTCCGAGATTTAAAGGACCCTCGGCTGGTGTCAGCGGCCAGGTGGGTAAAAGCTAATTTTCTGCCATTGACCGTAGGTGGCGATTGTTGTCCTGTGGACGTCATTGCAGTGACCCCTGCCGCTCATTAACCTGCGTGTTCAGCGCACTGTGAATTTAGTATTATGGGGGCTTCAAGTGGCTTCATGACCCCCTTTGAGTTGCTTATTGTGGGAAAACCAATTGGGAGGCTGAGAGTTGAAGTTTTGCAACATCTTCCTATTTGCTTGTCGCCAGTAGTCATGGAAAGCTCCTGATACATCTCCTGAACCCACCTAATTCTGCTCTATGAAGGGTTAATCCGTCCTGCGTGTGTTCATGCTGCTGGATGTGACTTGTTGTCTGCAGGGGGGACTCTCTGGTATCAGCCGCCGGCCGCTCTATCTGGCTAGATGAAGCCCCGTCTGCACCCGAGGAGACGTTCAGGATTGATAGAAAAGCCGATCGGGCAAACTGGGAGTACAAGTCGCTGTACCGGGCGGACATTGCACGGTGAGGATGAGTGTGAGGCGCCGCTTGGGTGGCAGCGGCCGCAGCAGGTAATATCGTACTGCAATCTGCGGCATCACAACGTGCAGGAATTGCACACTGTCTTCGATGGTGCCGCCAGTCCTGACTGTGCGCCCTGCCATACTACTTCGGACATGCACAGGGGCGCTGAGGTTCCAATCATCCGCCAGCTTCGGCTGTAAAGCATAGTGTCTGCCCACCAGGGGGCAGTGCAGCGATGTCAGGTGCAGATTAGTGCGATGTTCACTTAAGGAACTATCCCTTTAAGTGCCATGATTTGCAGAAACGCCCCACCGTGCGTCCTACTCACCGTTTGATGGGGGTAGTTGTAATGTCTGTCCTGTTTTCCCTCCTCAGATATAGAAGGAGAGGTCATTCCTGTCTGGGGCTCGATCCTAAGAAGCAGCAGATCGTCTGGGAGGACAAAAACCACAAGAAGACGACTCCGAAAAGGGCGGAGCGCTACTACAGCCGGACGGCGGTGCAGACATTGCGGGCCAAGGCGGAGGCAGTGTGCTGTGGTGTGGACGCTGCAGACTCCTCCGGCACTGCCTTTATTACGGTGAAGGACTGTGCAGCCGACACCTCTGCTCCCGCCAGCTGGGTGAATCCGCTAGGAGTGTACGATAGCTCCACCACCTTGTGGCTGCAGGGTAAAGGGGGGCCGGAGAGCAGGACCCCGGCAGTGGAGCCCAGAGACACAGGCGTCCTGGAGAAGGTGGAGGATTACAACCGGAGAGTCCGAGAAGATCCTGGAGACGTGGCGGCGTGGATGGAGTTTGTGTCATTTCAGGTCCCTTAGTAATGTATGAGCTGTATTATCTGCTGGGTGAGGACAGGTGTGATGCCGTCACCCAGCTTTCCTGAGTCCGGAGCGGCGGACTGATCTCTCCACTCTGTCTGCAGGACGAGCTGATCCATCATCCCAGCATGTACTCCACCAGCGGGAGCGAGGCGGACGGCCACCGCATGTCAGTAAAGATGGTGCTGGAGAAGAAGCTCTCTATTCTGGAGAGAGCCATCGAGAGCAACCCGGGCAGCACGGAGCTGAAGCTGGCGCGGCTGCGGCTCTGCGCAGAGTTCTGGGAGGCCGCCGCACTGCGCCAGGAGTGGCAGAAGCTGATCTTCCTGCACCCCAACGATGCGCAGCTCTGGAGGAAATACCTGCAGTTTTCTCAGGGGCAATTCAGCAGCTTCTCGGTGTCCAAAGTGAACGCCGTCTATGGGAAGTGTCTGAGCACGCTGTCCGCGGTGCACGACGGGACCATGCGGTCTCATCCGGCCCTGCCCGGCACCGAGCACAGCTTGTGTGGTGAGTGGAGACCTCTCTGTGTATTTCCTGTGTGGTGAGTGGTGACCTCTCTGTGTAATCCCTATGTGACAGCAGCTTGTGTGGTGAGTGGAGACCTCTCTGTTTATTCCCTATGTGATGCAGCTTGTGTGGTGAGTGGAGACTCCTCTCTCTATTCCCTATGTGACAGCAGCTTGTGTGGTGAGTGGAGACCTCTCTGTTTATTCCCTATGTGATGCAGCTTGTGTGGTGAGTGGAGACTCCTCTCTCTATTCCCTATGTGACAGCAGCTTGTGTGGTAAGTGGAGACTCCTCTCTCTATTCCCTATGTGATGCAGCTTGTGTGGTGAGTGGAGACTCCTCTCTCTATTCCCTATGTGACAGCAGCTTGTGTGGTAAGTGGAGACTCCTCTCTCTATTCCCTATGTGATGCAGCTAGTGTGGTAAGTGGAGACTCCTCTCTTTATTCCCTATGTGATGCAGCTTGTGTGGTGAGTGGAGACTCCTCTCTCTATTCCCTATGTGACAGCAGCTTGTGTGGTAAGTGGAGACTCCTCTCTCTATTCCCTATGTGATGCAGCTAGTGTGGTAAGTGGAGACTCCTCTCTCTATTCCCTATGTTATGCAGCTTGTGTGGTGAGTGGAGACTCCTCTGTGTATTTCCTGAGTGGTGACCTCTCTGTGTAATCCCTATGTGACCGCAGCTTGTGTGGTGATTGGAGACCTCTCTGTTTATTCCCTATGTGATGCAGCTTGTGTGGTGAGTGGAGACTTCTCTCTTAGTCAGGTGGAGAAATGCTGCCACCTGCAGTCAGAATTCAGTACTGCCGCATACTCACTTTCAGATCTGCATTTTCCACTGCAACAATTTTGATTTTGCGCTTTTATTTTTTCCTCCTCTTCTTTGTGGAGCCATAACTTTTTTTATTATTGCATGACTCTATAAGGTTTTTTTTTGCTGGGCGACGTGTTGTTTTGAACCCTGCTGCGCCCCTGTGGTTACAGCCTGGAGATGGACACCTCGGGGGTCTCGACCATTTACTCCTAGACCCCAAACGGTAAGACGTTTGGACAAGAACTAAAGATGGGGATCAGAATAGACTACAAAGTGCCTTCAAGATATCTGTCTGCAGCCAGTAGCGGGCCCGGCAGTGTGGCGTCGGCGGGCCCGGCACTGTGGCGTCGGCGGGCCCTGCACTGATACATCTTATCTGCACTGATACATTGTAACAAACTCCCAACACCCCAGTCCGCTTTCTGCTCAGGATTAGTTCACACAGGAAGAACCAGACTGATTCCAGCTGTGAGTAATTATGTGAGAATGACAAGGACAGAAAGGGTTTCCAGCCTCTAACAGCAAGCAGAGGTCTTATAAATGGTGACATATCAATGTCGCTCTTCTTCCAGATATCTTCCTGCAGCAGTGTCACTTCCTGCGCCAGGCCGGGCACTGCGAGAAAGCCGCGGCCTTGCTCCAAGCTCTCATGGACTTCACCTTCTATAAGCCGGAGAGCGTGAAGAACATGAGCACGAAAGAGCAGGTAAGTCCTCCGACAGGAGCGCCGGGTCCTCCCACCACCATCCAGGCTTCACTACACTGTGCCATATAGAGGAGACCCTCAATAACGCAGCAAATCCTGACTGGCATCATACTCCAATCACAGCCAGAGCTGCATTCACAAGTTTGCTTGCTGCAATTGGAGATCTGTCATTCTGGATTGAGGAGTGGGCAATAATATACATGCACAGTGACTGCACCAGCAGAATAGTGAGTGCCGCTCTGGAGTATAATACAGGATGTAACTCAGGATCAGTAATGTAATGTATGTACACAGTGACTGCACCAGCAGAATAGTGAGTGCAGCTCTGGAGTATAATACAGGATGTAACTCAGGATCAATAATGTACAGTACAGACCAAAAGTTTGGACACACCTCATTTAAAGATTTTTCTGTATTTTCATGACTATGAAAATTGTACATTCACATTGAAGGCATCAAAACTATGAATTACCACATGTGGAATTATATACTTAACAAAAAAGTGTGAAACAACTGAAAATATGTCTTATATTCTAGGTTCTTCAAAGTAGCCACCTTTTGCTTTAATGACTGCTTTGCACACTCTTGGCATTCTCTTGATGAGCTTCAAGAGGTCGTCACTGGAAATGGTCTTCACTTCACAGGTGTGCCCTGTCAGGTTTAATAAGTGGGATTTCTTGCCTTATAAATGGGGTTGGGACCATCAGTTGTGTTGTGCAGAAGTCTGGTGGATACACAGCTGATAGTCCTATTGAATAGACTGTTAGAATTTGTATTATGGCAAGAAAAAAGCAGCTAAGTAAAGAAAAACGAGTGGCCATCATTACTTTAAGAAATGAAGGTTGGTCAGTGCGAAAAATTGGGCAAACTTTGAATGTGTCCCCAAGTGCAGTTGCAAAAACCATCAAGCGCTACAAAGAAACTGGCTCACATGAGGACCACCCCAGGAAAGGAAGACCAAGAGTCACCTCTGCTTCTGAGGATAAGTTTATCTGAGTCACCAGCCTCAGAAATCGCAGGTTAACAGCAGCTCAGATTAGAGACCAGGTCAATGCCACACAGAGTTCTAGCAGCAGACACAACTCTACAACAACTGCTAAGAGGAGACTTTGTGCAGCAGGCCTTCATGGTAAAATAAGTGCTAGGAAACCACTGCTAAGGACCGGCAACAAGCAGAAGAGACTTGTTTGGGCTAAAGAACACAAGGAATGGACATTAGACCAGTGGAAATCTGTGCTTTGGTCTGATGAGTCCAAATTTGAGATCTTTGGTTCCAACCACCGTGTCTTTGTGCGACGCAGAAAAGGTGAACGGATGGACTCTACATGCCTGGTTCCCACCGTGAAGCATGGAGGAGGAGGTGTGATGGTGTGGGGGGGCTTTGCTGGTGACACTGTTGGGGATTTATTCAAAATTGAAGGCATACTGAACCAGCATGGCTACCACAGCATCTTGCAGCGGCATGCTATTCCATCCGGTTTGCGTTTAGTTGGACCATCATTTATTTTTCAACAGGACAATGACCCCAAACACACCTCCAGGCTGTGTAAGGGCTATTTGACCAAGAAGGAGAGTGATGGGGGGCTACGCCAGATGACCTGGCCTCCACAGTCACCAGACCTGAACCCAATCGAGATGGTTTGGGGTGAGCTGGACCGCAGAGTGAAGGCAAAAGGGCCAACAAGTGCTAAGCATCTCTGGGAACTCCTTCAAGATTGTTGGAAGACCATTTCCGGTGACTACCTCTTGAAGCTCATCAAGAGAATGCCAAGAGTGTGCAAAGCAGTCATCAAAGCAAAAGGTGGCTACTTTGAAGAACCTAGAATATAAGACATATTTTCAGTTGTTTCACACTTTTTTGTTAAGTATATAATTCCACATGTGTTAATTCATAGTTTTGATGCCTTCAGTGTGAATGTACAATTTTCTAAGTCATGAAAATGCAGAAAAATCTTTAAATGAGAAGGTGTGTCCAAACTTTTAGTCTGTACTGTATGTTCACAGTGACTCCACCAACAGAATAGTGAGTGCAGCTCTGGAGTATAATACAGGATGTAACTCTGGATCAGTAATGTAATGTATGTTCACAGTGAGTGCAGCTCTGGAGTATAATACAGGATGTAACTCAGGATCAGTAATGTAATGTATGTACACAGTGACTGCACCAGCAGAATAGTGAGTGCAGCTCTGGAGTATAATACAGGGTGTAATTCATTATTAGTCTTAATAGTAAGATAACTTTTTGATATTCTTTTATTTTCAGGTGGAATTTTTTGAGCCTTTCTGGGACAGCGGGGAACCTCGGTTTGGAGAAAAAGGAGCAAAAGGCTGGAGTTGTTGGATGAGGCAGCAGGAGCGGGGCGGCTGGGTCGTCATCAGTGATCTGGGTAATCCCCATATGGATCTATGTGAGGGGAGATCAGAGTTTTTGCTCCGTCCGTGTTGCGATACTTAATGCGCAGGTTCGGTTTCATTGTTGATTAGACTGGACACAATTGTAACTGACTTATAGATGGAAATATTAACGCTTCTACTCACTGAAAGTCAGCAGAGATCTCAACCTAGTGAGGAAACGAAGCTCGGACAGATTTTATTAGCAGCTGCAGGTTCATTGATGTCTAGCCTTCTCGTCTCCAGGTGAAGATGAGGATGAGGATGCGGAGGAGGAGATTGGTATTAAGGATAAAAGCCGCCCCAGGCCTGATATCTGGCTGAATATGGAGTGCGCCCGGGAGGCCAAACACTGGATACCATGGAGACCAGATCCAACCAAAAAACAAACAGAGGACGACTGCGAGGACCCCGAGAGACAGGTGAGAGCACCAAGACCTTCCAGTCACATCCAGAGCTGCGCTCGTAATTCTTCTCGTTCATGGAGAAGGGTGTAGAAATAGTGATAGCAGCAAATTTAGTATCGGATAATCCAGGACATTTTATGTTCTGGATTAACAGTTTCTATTTCACGTCCTCTGTCGTATTCGTCTTGTTTCAGGTCTTCTTTGACGACATCGGATCTTCCATGATTAAGATTTCCAGTGCGGACCTGAAGTTGCGGCTCGTGCTGTCCTTCCTTCAGTTCCTGGGGGTTCCCTGCGACTCCAGACCGCCCCCTGCCTCTTTATACCTCTACCTGGACAATGCCTCCATCTTTGACCACGCGTCTTTTTGCGAGCGGATGATGACATCCCAGGAGCTCCCGCTGTCTGGAATTGGCGCCGTCGGCCATCTTGATACGATGAGCAGAGGCAGATCGCTGATCGGTCAGTGTAAGGAGGGCGAGCGCTTCATACAAGACGTCTTTCAGTCCGCCATGTCCAGTTTTACGGAGGACGAGAAGATGAAGCTTTCCGTCTATTGGCTGCAGTATGAAATATCCAAGGTATCTGCCTGCTCCGCGCTTGCTGTCAGTGAAAGAAAACATTCCCTGGTCACGTTGCACTGATGCGGCTGCAGGAAAGAGCTCTGACACACTGTAACAAGAGCTGCAGCTGTGTATCAGGACATGATCAGTGAGGGCGGGAGAGGATGGTGCGATCATAACACAGAACTGGGCGGCAATTGGCCATCGCTTTTGGCGCAGTTTTGGCCGCACCGTCTGGCGCCTTCTGTCTGCGCAGTTTCTGATGCAGTGGTGTCTTTGCTTTCTCGTTTTCAGGTTGTTCGTTGCCTGCATGTGAAAAATAAGAAAAAGCTGAAAAACCAAGGAAAAAGGAGCAAACGTCTGGCAAAAGGGCTCCTTAAAGAGCCAGCGAACCGGAACAGCCTGGCGCTGTGGAGGGAGTACGCGCTGCTGGAGTGGCTGCTGGGGAACACAGAAGAGGCCAGGAAAGTGTTCGATGCCGCAATCGGGCTTGCAGGCAGCCGAGGGTTAAAGGACCAGGCGTTACGAGGCCTCTGCCTGCTGTATGCGGAGCTGGAAGCAGAGATGGCGGCTGGGCCCGAGGCAGGCTCCCGGGCCGTCCACATCCTTACTAGCCTTGCTGAAGGCTCCCCCAATGGGCCATATAAAGGGCCGGTTCCTGCCGTCAGCATATTAAAGGCAAGGAAAGCATACGAGCGAGCGCTGGAAGACTCAGCGGACTCCGCGCTGGTCGCCGTAACCGGCTGCTTTGCTCTCTTTCAATATCTCACTGTAGGAATAGACTCTGCCGTTGCAGTGTTTCGTCAGGTCTCTGACTCTCTGGCCCCCCCTGCTGGAGAATGCAATGAAGCACAAGGCTCGTGGAGCCCCCTGCAGGCGGTCACCGTAATGCACACTAACTTACTGAAGTACCACATGAGGGTCAGCGTCTACCCACGGGCCCCTCTCAGGGAGGCTCTAATGGCCGCCCTGCGCTTGTTCCCCCATAACGTCACCCTGTGGAAGTCCTACATTCAGGCAGAGAGCCGATCTCTCGACTGCAGCAAAACCCGGAGGTTCATAGACGGTGTCAGGAGGGCGACGCACGCGCTGGAGCCATATCTGTTCGCCATCCGAGCGGAAGAGGGAAGGAAGAAGCTGGTGGAGTCTGTGCAGAGGTAACGCCGTGCTGCCGCCGACTGAGGGGATGAAGAAGGAGAAGTCCTACAACTTCTTAATAAACTTTGTGTCTCAATTCCTCACCGTGTTCAAGATCTCAGCTTGCTGTCAGTGAGTCGGATAATTCACTATCATGGTTTACCGAACCATTAGTTCTTACAGCTGAGGTTTTGTTACAATCGTTTCATTCCACACAATCTCCTGTGAGCTGAGGAAGCAGGATCTTACCTGCACTGATACATTGTAACACACTGCCACCATGTAGATGGCTTTATCTCCCTGCGGATCGCCTGCACTGTATTTGTTTTCTCCCTATAGATTTACAGTGGAATGATTTCCGGCACTGACAGCAAGCAGGGATCTGTTCAATATGGAGTTGACACATAACGTCTGTTCAAAAGTTGCAGAAGTTTTCTGTATTTAATGTTAAAACTTTGTTTTAAAAAAAAAGTTAACAAGATAAAAATATTGTAATATTCACCATTTTTCCACTTCTTACTGATCGCTGCAACGTGACGTGATTTACAGGGGAGAAACCGGAGACGTATTCACCGTCCTGCCAGAAACCGGCCTGTCCAATCGTATCCAAGCGTTGTTCGAGCGCGGACTGAGCACGGAGCCGGGGGCCCGATGTCTGCTTCTCTGGAGGATGTATCTGCACTTCACGGTGAGGAAGTCACCTATGTATTCATACACTCTTGCTATACCCCAGAGCTGCACTCACTATTCTGCTGGTGCAGTCACTGTGTACATACATTACATTACTGATCCTGAGTTACATCCTGTATTATACTCCAGAGCTGCACTCACTATTCTGCTGGTGCAGTCACTGTGTACATACATTACATTACTGATCCTGAGTAACATCCTGTATTATACTCCAGAGCTGCACTCACTATTCTGCTGGTGCAGTCACTGTGTACATACATTACATTACTGATCCTGAGTTACATCCTGTATTATACTCCAGAGCTGCACTCACTATTTGCTGGTGCAGTCACTGTGTATATACATTACATTACTGATCCTGTACTGATCCTGAGTTACATCCTGTATTATACTCCAGAGCTGCACTCACTATTCTGCTGGTGCAGTCATTGTGTACTGTAAGGCAGCGCTATTCATCACGCTGGGGGACATTCGCTTCACCGTGTGAATTAAAGCACACATGCAACGTCTTTCCGGTATTTCACAATCCAGCAGTTTATTACACTTCATAACTGCTTATAACATAGTCCATCTCAGTGGCTCACCGGCATGTTAACACACATAACATCCAAGAGCCTTTCAAGTGGCAGACAGGCCCACTTGGCTCCAGTTACAGCCTTCAGCAAAGTATCTACATCAATGTCCATATAACGCACTGCTTTTACCTTTTGCCGGGTCTAGCGGTTTCCATCAGATTTGTTCTGCCACAGCTGTGGCTTTACGACTTCCCAGATGGGGGTCTCCAGCCCTCGTACCTTCCAAGGCTACTGGCATCTCTTACACACAAGGATCCAGCCCTGCCTTTCAGGACTCTTGTCTTCCAAGCCACTTGCCCTCCAAGGCTACTGGCATCTCTTACACACAAGGATCCAGCCTCTGCCTTTTAGGTTTCACTAGGCCTCACTCTCTAACGGTGTCCTACACACGGGGAACAGGCCTCACGCCTTTCACACCCTGTTTCAAAAGCACCAGGATTTATATATCCTTCAGTGCACACAGGACCTGTACTGATGTCACAGTCATGTGATCAGTCCTTCTGAGGGATAGGTACATGGTCAGCCAGAACACACCCTGGACCATTACAGTAATGCCGCAAGCCACTGCATTACATATCCCCCTCCTCTGTTCAAACTTGTGGGGTTGAACACATAATATACACAATCACATTATAACCCACAGTTCACACAGAGACCATGTACTTGACAATTGCGCTGCTCAGCCCCTGGAACATTAGTCATCGACATTAGCCCATTCCTTAGGGACCTACCATCTGTCATTGTCACTGACTTCGTCAAGTCACATTTCCGGGTCGTAACCTTGTCAGACCTCCTCCACTCCCAGCGGTCGGTCGTAACCTTGTCAGACCTCCCCTGCTTCCAGCGGTCAATACAGCAGTGTGACTCACATGCCCTGGTATCTAAGGTCCGGTCCGACTCCGTACTGTCCCGTACTCTATTGGGTCGTTTGTATGGGCCACTCAGACCTGAGTTACTGGAGGTCTCACTACCTCTAAACCCACGCCCACTATCCTCAGGAAATCTTGGAAAGTCTCTAACTTCTACTGTAGCCGTTCTATTATTTGAAGGGCCCTTTCTCTGTCTGGTCTCACAATTTCTAGATGGCTGCCATCTTCTGCTGCTCAGGCGATTCTGTCTTTCCACTCGTAGTCCAGCAAGATTCAACTGTTCTACCTCTCGCAGGTAGATCACTCGGTACTCCATCAGCATGCGTATATATGCTAGACTTTCTTCCGTTCCTACAGCGGAGAATGACACCATGCCGTCTTCATCTGGTATCCAGTCCTGACGATCACGTGGACTGCTTACTTTCACCACCCCAGACTTCTTTACCATCATCTGCATGGTTCGGCCATTTCTCCCAATGAGCTTTCTTACCAGAGCCTGAGGCACCCGGATGACCTCTTCCCGCAGACTTTGAGCTTTTCTCATAAGCTCCAGTCGTCTAATGGCTTGTTCCGTCTTCAACCGGACAAACCGCTTCAGGCAAACACATTGCCAGTGCATGTCACTTAGGATAGCCACCCTCTTCACTGTGACTTTGGTCGTGGACAGGACCACCAGCTGTTTAGCCTCTGAGGTCAGGTACACCTCACAGGCTCCCACGGCCTTCTTAAACTCTTCATGCACTGACTCTCTGGTGCATTCTTCTCTCAAATCCTCGGGTGCATCTATGAGGCACTTGTACCGAGAGGTTTCTGTCTCACCAGTGGTCTCCAGACTATCAACCGGCTCAGGTTTCAGGGGCAACTGACTTTCAGCTTCTTCACCCTGTAGAGTGGTCTCAATCACTCGGTGCATGTGCTCTGCATCCGCCTTATCATCCTCTAGTTTTTCCTTAACCTTGAGGAGATCCTCATAGTCTCTCTTAATTTGTTGCAGATCCTTACGGAGTTCACCATACTCCTTCTTGGATTCACACAGCTCTTTCTTCACTTGGTACAGCTCTAACCGTACCAGGGAGAAACGATCTTTCACTTCGCACAAGTCATCTTCACACTCCGCTTTGTCAAGCTCCAATTGAGAAACCTCCTCTTTAATTCTCTGGAACTTTTCCTTCCATTTGTTGATTTCCTCGATGTTTTCCTCCAGTTCTCGCTGTAAGTTCCTCACAACCTGGTATATTTTCTGCCGTTCAGACTCCAGGCTCCGCTGGTCTGAGGACACGTTCTCCAGGTTTTCCCATAGTTGCTGCCCGTCACTCTGACACTGCTGCCTGATAGGCTCCAGCTCTTGGTCAGGACTGGCCGCCTCCTCTTTCAGGGCTGTCAGATCCTGATCCTTCTGTCTCAGTACTGTACCGGAGGTTGCTACTGGCAACGTCACCTCCTCTTCTTCCAAAAGAGGATCCAAACTCGGAATAAAGGCACACAGCCTTGCAATTTCTTTATTTGCCCTTTTAGCAAAATCTACAGGAGCAACTTTTTTGTGGCCCTTGCGCCGTCGACGACGAGAGGGGGAACTCTCTCCCCTCGTTTAGCCCCTCCTGACTGAACTCTCTTTCTACTTTCATAGTGTCACTGTCAGCTACGGGGTCTGTGTCACTCCCCATGGTGTCGTGGACCAACAAGTCACCTCCCACTTTGACGTCAACCCCTTCTACTGGAGCTACCCCGTTATCAATGGTCAAATTGTCATTTTTAGGCGGTACCAACCCACAACCAGTAACAAATTTTTGTTTTCTATACTCCATGCTCTTTTGAAAATCCGCCCAGTTTTGAGACTCCGCCCCCTTTTGGACACCCACACCTGTAGGGGGATTTTTACAAAAAATAATCAGCAATAGTCTTAGGACCCAGTTCACAACATCTTTTACGACCTCTCTGGGATAGCACCGGTGCCACAGGAGAACTCAAGGAATGGTCTGCTACCGCCATTCTGTAAAGGGCCAACAACTCCTGCCCTTCCTGTACCAAGACCTGATGTCGTTTCTCAAATGCCTGCTGCTGCAATTTTAACAGGCACTTTAATCGTTCAACAGCTTCAGTCTTATTTTCTGCTCCCTTCACAGCCATTTTTATCAGCTCCTGCTTTTCTTCAGGACCCTCCATTTTGCTGCAGAACGTTTGCAGCTGGACATCTAACCCCTTCTCCATTCCGTCTGGGAATACTGCTCCATTCATGGCCATCGCGGTACACTATTCACACTAGACACTTCACACCGCTCTCCCCGGAAAAATTTTCGTGGCCCCGCCGAGCAACAGCAAACCAGGTTTGAGTGCGAGGACAATTTTCGTAACCCCGCCGAGTTACAGCAAGATGCTTGTATCCACACTCGTCGTCCTGTGCCGTTACACCTAGCAACCGGGCTGCAGTTGCCCCTACCAACTGGGCTGCAGTTGCCCCTACCAACCGGGCTGCAGTTGCCCGCATTCTCCAACCACATGTAAGGCAGCGCTATTCATCACGCTGGGGGACACTCGCTTCATCGGGTGAATTAAAGCACACATGCAACGTCTTTCCAGTATTTCACAATCCAGCAGTTTATTACACTTCATAACTGCTTATAACATAGTCCATCTCAGTGGCTCACCGGCATGTTTACACACATAACATCCAAGAGCCTTTGAAGTGGCAGACAGGCCCACTTGGCTCCAGTTACAGCCTTCAGCAAAGTATCTACATCAGTGTCCATATAACGCACCGCTTTTACCTTTTGCCGGGTCTAGCGGTTTCCATCAGATTTGTTCTGCCACAGCGGTGGCTTTACGGCTTCCCAGATGGGGGTCTCCAGCCCTCGTACCTTCTAAGGCTACTGGAATCTCTTACACACAAGGATCCAGCCTTTGCCTTTCAGGCTTCACTAGGCCTCACTCTCTAACGGTGTCCCACACACGGGGAACAGGCCTCACGCCTTTCACACCCTGTTTCAAAAGCACCAAGATTTATATATCCTTCAGTGCACACAGGACCTGCAATGATGTCACAGTCATGTGATCAGTCCTTCAGTGCACACAGGACCTGCAATGATGTCACTGTCATGTGATCAGTCCTTCAGTGCACACAGGACCTGCAATGATGTCACAGTCATGTGATCAGTCCTTCAGTGCACACAGGACCTGAAATGATGTCACAGTCATGTGATCAGTCCTTCTGAGGGAGAGGTACATGTCAGCCAGAACACACCCTGGACCATTACAGTAATGCCGCAAGCCACTGCATTACAGTACATACATTACATTACTGATCCTGAGTTACCTCCTGTATTATACTCCAGAGCTGCGCTCACTATTCTGCTGCAGTCACTGTGTACATACATTACATTACTGATCCTGAGTTACCTCCTGTATTATACTCCAGAGCTGCACTCACTATTCTGCTGGTGCAGTCACTGTGTACATACATTACATTACTGATCCTGAGTTACATCCTGTATTATACTCCAGAGCTGCACTCACTATTCTGCTGGTGCACCCCTGCAATTCTGTCAGATAATACTCAGTTTCTTCCTGAAAATGATTGCAATCACAAATTCTTTGGTATTATTATCTTCATTTAATTTGTCTTCAATGAAAAAACACAAAAAGAATTGTCCTGAAGCCAAATTGGATATAATTCCACACCAAACCTAAAAATGGGGGTGGACAAAAGTATTGGCACTGTTTGAAAAATCATGTGATGTTTCTCTAATTCGTGTAATTAACAGCACCTGTAACTTACCTGTGGCACCTAACAGGTGTTGGCAATAACTAAATCACACTTGCAGCCAGTTAACATGGATTAAAGTTGACTCAACCTCTGTCCTGTGTCCTTGTGTGACCACATTGAGCATGGAGAAAAGAAAGAAGACCAAAGAACTGTCTGAGGACTTGAGAAACCAAATTGTGAGGAAGCATGAGCAATCTCAAGGCTACAAGTCCATCTCCAAAGACCTGAATGTTCCTGTGTCTTCCGTGTGCAGTGTCATCAAGAAGTGTAAAGCCCATGGCACTGTGGCGAACCTCCCTAGATGTGGACGGAAAAGAAAAATTGACGAGAGATTTCAACGCAAGATTGTGCGGATGGTGGATAAAGAACCTCGACTAACATCCAAACAAGTTCAAGCTGCCCTGCAGTCCGAGGGTACAACAGTGTCAACCCGTACTATCCATCGACGTCTGAATGAAAAGGGACTGTATGGTAGGATACCCTGGAAGACCCCACTTCTTACCCTGAGACATAAAAAAGCCAGGCTGGAGTTTGCCAAAACTTACCTGAGAAAGCCTAAAACGTTTTGGAAGAATGTTCTCTGGTCAGATGAGACAAAAGTAGATGGGAAAAAGCATCAACATAGAGTGTACAGGAAAAAAAAGAGGCATTCAAAGAAAAGAACACGGTCCCTACAGTCAAACATGGCGGAGGTTCCCTGATGTTTTGGGGTTGCTTTGCTGCCTCTGGCACTGGACTGCTTGACCGTGTGCATGGCATTATGAAGTCTGAAGACTACCAACAAATTTTGCAGCATAATGTAGGGCCCAGTGTGACAAAGCTGGGTCTCCCTCAGAGGTCATGGGTCTTCCAGCAGGAGAATGACCCAAAACACACTTCCAAAAGCACTATAAAATGGTTTGAGAGAAAGCACTGGAGACTTCTAAGGTGGCCAGCAATGAGTCCAGACTTGAATCCCATAGAACACCTGTGGAGAGATCTCAAAATGGCAGTTTGGAGAAGGCACCCTTCAAATATCAGGGACCTGGAGCAGTTTGCCAAAGAAGAATGGTCTACGATTCCAGCAGAGCATTGTAAGAAACTCATTGATGGTTACCGGAAGCGGTTGTTCGCAGTTATTTTGGCTAAAGGTTGTGCAACCAAGTATTAGGCTGAGGGTGCCAATACTTTTGTCCGGCCCATTTTTGGAGTTTTGTGTGAAATGATCAATGATTTGATTTTTGCTTCATTCTCTTTTGTGTTTTTTCCTTGCAAGCAAATTAAATGAAGAGAATAATACCAAAGAATTTGTGATTGCAATCATTTTCAGGAAGAAACTGAGTATTATCTGACAGAATTGCAGGGGTGCCAATAATTTTGGCCACCACTGTACATTACATTACTGATCCTGAGTTACATCCTGTATTATACTCCAGAGCTGCACTCACTATGCTGCTGGTGCAGTCACTGTGTACATACATTACATTACTGATCCTGAGTTACATCCTGCATTATACTCCAGAGCTGCACTCACTATTCTGCTGGTGCAGTCACTGTGTACATACATTACATTACTGATCCGGAGTTACATCCTGTATTATACTCCAGAGCTGCACTCACTATTCTGCTGGTGCAGTCACTGTGTACATACATTACATTACTGATCCTGAGTTACATCCTGTATTATACTCCAGAGCTGCACTCACTATGCTGCTGGTGCAGTCACTGTGTACATACATTACATTACTGATCCTGAGTTACATCCTGTATTATGTTCCAGAGCTGCACTCACTATGCTGCTGGTGCAGTCACTGTGTACATACATTACATTACTGATCCTGAGTTACATCCTGTATTATACTCCAGAGCTGCACTCACTATTCTGCTGGTGCAGTCACTATGTACATACATTACATTACTGATCCTGAGTTACATCCTGTATTATGTTCCAGAGCTGCGCTCACTATGCTGCTGGTGGATATTACTTGCTGACCTCGTGTTGTTTTGCAGGTGTCTCAGGGGCAGCGGGACCGGGGACGGGGGCTGTTCTATAAGGCCATACAGAGCTGTCCCTGGGCGAAGGTGAGTAGTTCTTGACCCCATGAATCCTGTATTTTCGGGGTCCCTGCAGGGGGTCCGTTCTCTGCTGTGTTTCTCCGCTGACACTCTCCTCTTCCGTTCGCAGGTCTTGTATTTGGACGCAGTGGAATATTTCCCGGATCGGCTGCAAGAAATCATCGATCTGATGACAGAGAAGGAGCTGCGGGTCCGGCTGCCCCTGGAGGAGCTGGATCTGTTACTGGAGGACTAGTCACTGACCCTTGTCGCCCTCTATACTCCCCCTGTGTGTATGATAAACCCCTGTGAGGGGCGCTGCAGGTCCGCAGCTCTCCTGTTTGTATAAAAAAAAAGAAATCTCCATTTTGTCTTGGTTTTTCCTTTTCTGGATGTGAGTATTAGGTAAAAACGTTCACACCGCTGAGGGTGTGTTACAGTGTATCAGCTTGGCTATCTACTGTGAGCCAATCATAGCAGAGCAAATCCTGAGTCATGTCTGATGACGAGGCGAGGAATTGTGAGGGTCTGGTGTGTGGGGAGATGAATTAGATTGCAAGCTTCACTACGCAAATGCATCAGTCTGCATGATGTCCTGTGAACAACATCTTACTGCTGACGCCTAATTACAGCTGTGTGTTCAGATATGAGGTGAACTGTATTATACTCCAGAGCTGCACTCACTATTCTGCTGGTGCAGTCACTGTGTACATACATTACATTACTGATCCTGAGTTACCTCCTGTATTATACTCCAGAGCTGCACTCACTATTCTGCTGGTGCAGTCACTGTGTACATACATTACATTACTGATCCTGAGTTACATCCTGTATTATACTCCAGAGCTGCACTCACTATTCTGCTGGTGCAGTCACTGTGTACATACATTACATTACTGATCCTGAGTTACATCCTGTATTATACTCCAGAGCTGCACTCACTATTCTGCTGGTGCAGTCACTGTGTACATACATTACATTACTGATCCTGAGTTACCTCCTGTATTATACTCCAGAGCTGCACTCACTATTCTGCTGGTGCAGTCACTGTGTACATACATTACATTACTGATCCTGAGTTATATCCTGTATTATACTCCAGAGCTGCGCTCACTATTCTGCTGGTGCAGTCACTGTGTACATACATTACATTACTGATCCTGAGTTACATCCTGTATTATACTCCAGAGCTGCACTCACTATTCTGCTGGTGCAGTCACTGTGTACATACATTACATTACTGATCCTGAGTTACATCCTGTATTATACTCCAGAGCTGCACTCACTATTCTGCTGGTGCAGTCACTGTGTACATACAGTACAGACCAAAAGTTTGGACACACCTTCTCATTTAAAGATTTTTCTGTATTTTCATGACTATGAAAATTGTACATTCACACTGAAGGCATCAAAACTATGAATTATCACATGTGGAATTATATACTTAACAAAAAAGTGTGAAACAACTGAAAATATGTCTTATATTCTAGGTTCTTCACAGTAGCCACCTTTTGCTTTGATGACTGCTTTGCACACTCTTGGCATTCTCTTGATGAGCTTCAAGAGGTAGTCACCGGAAATGGTCTTCCAACCATCTTGAAGGAGTTCCCAGAGATGCTTAGCACTTGTTGGCCCTTTTGCCTTCACTCTGCGGTCCAGCTCACCCCAAACCATCTCGATTGGGTTCAGGTCTGGTGACTGTGGAGGCCAGGTCATCTGGCGTAGCCCCCCATCACTCCCCTTCTTGGTCAAATAGCCCTTACACAGCCTGGAGGTGTTTGGGGTCATTGTCCTGTCGAAAAATAAATGATGGTCCAACTAAACGCATACCTGATGGAATAGCATGCCGCTGCAAGATGCTGTGGTAGCCATGCTGGTTCAGTATGCCTTCAATTTTGAATAAATCCCCAACAGTGTCACCAGCAAAGCCCCCCCACACCATCACACCTCCTCCTCCATGCTTCACGGTGGGAACCAGGCATGTAGAGTCCATCCGTTCACCTTTTCTGCGTCGCACAAAGACACGGTGGTTGGAACCAAAGATCTCAAATTTGGACTCATCAGACCAAAGCACAGATTTCCACTGGTCTAATGTCCATTCCTTGTGTTCTTTAGCCCAAACAAGTCTCTTCTGCTTGTTGCCTGTCCTTAGCAGTGGTTTCCTAGCAGCTATTTTACCATAAAGGCCTGCTGCACAAAGTCTCCTCTTAACAGTTGTTGTAGAGATGTGTCTGCTGCTAGAACTCTGTGTGGCATTGACCTGGTCTCTAATCTGAGCTGCTGTTAACCTGCGATTTCTGAGGCTGGTGACTCGGATAAACTTATCCTCAGAAGCAGAGGTGACTCTTGGTCTTCCTTTCCTGGGGCGGTCCTCATGTGAGCCAGTTTCTTTGTAGCGCTTGATGGTTTTTGCAACTGCACTTGGGGACACTTTCAAAGTTTGCCCAATTTTTCGGACTGACTGACCTTCATTTCTTAAAGTAATGATGGCCACTCGTTTTTCTTTACTTAGCTGCTTTTTTCTTGCCATAATACAAATTCTAACAGTCTATTCAGTAGGACTATCAGCTGTGTATCCACCAGACTTCTGCACAACACAACTGATGGTCCCAACCCCATTTATAAGGCAAGAAATCCCACTTATTAAACCTGACAGGGCCCACCTGTGAAGTGAAAACCATTTCCGGTGACTACCTCTTGAAGCTCATCAAGAGAATGCCAAGAGTGTGCAAAGCAGTCATCAAAGCAAAAGGTGGCTACTTTGTAGAACCTAGAATATAAGACATATTTTCAGTTGTTTCACACTTTTTTGTTAAGTATATAATTCCACATGTGGTAATTCATAGTTTTGATGCCTTCAGTGTGAATGTACAATTTTCATAGTCAGGAAAATACAGAAAAATCTTTAAATGAGAAGGTGTGTCCAAACTTTTGGTCTGTACTGTACATTACATTACTGATCCTGAGTTACCTCCTGTATTATACTCCAGAGCTGCACTCACTATTCTGCTGGTGGAGTCACTGTGTACATACATTACATTACTGATCCTGAGTTACATCCTGTATTATACTCCAGAGCTGCACTCACTATTCTGCTGGTGCAGTCACTGTGTACATACATTACATTACTGATCCGGAGTTACATCCTGTATTATACTCCAGAGCTGCACTCTCAGACTGCACAGTTTCTAAATCACAGTATTCCCTGCTTGTAGTGAGTGCAGCTCTGGAGTATAATACAGGATGTAACTCAGGATCAGTAATGTAATGTATGTACACAGTGACTCCACCAGCAGAATAGTGAGTTCAGCTCTGAAGTATAATGCAGGATGTGACTTATGTGTGCTTTGATTGGACGGTTCTTGTTTTGACTGTTGTCGCTCCTGTGTTCTCAATGTCATTGGCCGCCATTATTCCCCCAGTGTAATATATGTGTCCTCACAAGCTTTCCTGGGGGAGGGGGTAAAGATTAAACCTGTCTCCAGCCGAGTGGAACCCGCTGTAGGTGTGGCGCTCGTGGCAGAGGTGGACGGGGTCGGTGCTGCTCATGATTTCACATGGACTCAGGAAGGTCCTGCTGCTTTGGGCTCTGTCTGCTGCTGCTGGGGTCTCTGCCCGCCATCTCCCCAGTACCAGGTATGTGGATTTCTACACTGGTTCCAGTGTCTATCGGTTCCTGCCGGTGATTATAACCGATTATCATCTGTTATATAATGCGCTGTCACTCCATATTGTAGTAATAATACTGATCCTGACGTCTGATATTATTACACTGTGGCATCATGTAAACGACTACGAATATTCACGCCGGATATCATACATGCGACTACAACTCCCCCTGTGTCCCTGCTTGCAGATGATGAGTGTCCAGACGCTTCTCCTGCCCATGAGAACTGTGAATATGACGAGGTCTGCGAGGATTCATCATGTCAGTACAACGAATACGTCACCTGTCACCTGAACCGATGTGGAACGTGCGAGGCCGTGTACAGCGGATACGACAACCTGACCGTCAACTGCAACCAGTGTGAGCCCTGAGAGTGAGGGATAGGCGGCATTCTCAGTGATGTCACCGCTGATCTCTAGTGATGGATAGGCGGCATTCTCAGTGATGTCACCGCTGATCTCTGGTGATGGATAGGCGGCATTCTCAGTGATGTCACCGCTGATCTCTGGTGATGGATAGGCGGCATTCTCAGTGATGTCACCGCTGATCTCTGGTGATGAATAGGCGGCATTCTCAGTGATGTCACCTCTGATCTCTAGTGATGGATAGGCGGCATTCTCAGTGATGTCACCGCTGATCTCTAGTGATGGATAGGCGGCATTCTCAGTGATGTCACCGCTGATCTCTGGTGATGGATAGGTGGCATTCTCAGTGATGTCACCTCTGATCTCTAGTGATGGATAGGCGGCATTCTCAGTGATGTCACCGCTGATCTCTGGTGATGGATAGGCGGCATTCTCAGTGATGTCACCGCTGATCTCTAGTGATGGATAGGAGGCATTCTCAGTGATGTCACCGCTGATCTCTAGTGATGGATAGGTGGCATTCTCAGTGATGTCACCTCTGATCTCTAGTGATGGATAGGCGGCATTCTCAGTGATGTCACCGCTGATCTCTGGTGATGGATAGGCGGCATTCTCAGTGATGTCACCTCTGATCTCTAGTGATGGATAGGCGGCATTCTCAGTGATGTCACCGCTGATCTCTGGTGATGGATAGGTGGCATTCTCAGTGATGTCACCTCTGATCTCTAGTGATGGATAGGCGGCATTCTCAGTGATGTCACCGCTGATCTCTGGTGATGGATAGGTGGCATTCTCAGTGATGTCACCTCTGATCTCTAGTGATGGATAGGCGGCATTCTCAGTGATGTCACCGCTGATCTCTGGTGATGGATAGGCGGCATTCTCAGTGATGTCACCGCTGATCTCTAGTGATGGATAGGAGGCATTCTCAGTGATGTCACCGCTGATCTCTAGTGATGGATAGGTGGCATTCTCAGTGATGTCACCTCTGATCTCTAGTGATGGATAGGAGGCATTCTCAGTGATGTCACCGCTGATCTCTGGTGATGGATAGGCGGCATTCTCAGTGATGTCACCGCTGATCTCTGGTGATGGATAGGCGGCATTCTCAGTGATGTCACCTCTGATCTCTAGTGATGGATAGGAGGCATTCTCAGTGATGTCACCGCTGATCTCTGGTGATGGATAGGCGGCATTCTCAGTGATGTCACCGCTGAACTCTAGTGATGGATAGGCGGCATTCTCAGTGATGTCACCTCTGATCTCTAGTGATGGATAGGCGGCATTCTCAGTGATGTCACCTCTGATCTCTAGTGATGGATAGGTGGCATTCTCAGTGATGTCACCTCTGATCTCTAGTGATGGATAGGTGGCATTCTCAGTGATGTCACCGCTGATCTCTGGTGATGGATAGGCGGCATTCTCAGTGATGTCACCGCTGATCTCTGGTGATGGATAGGCGACATTCTCAGTGATGTCACCGCTGATCTCTGGTGATGGATAGGCGGCATTCTCAGTGATGTCACCGCTGATCTCTAGTGATGGATAGGCGGCATTCTCAGTGATGTCACCTCTGATCTCTAGTGACGGATAGGCGGCATTCTCAGTGATGTCACCTCTGATCTCTAGTGATGGATAGGTGGCATTCTCAGTGATGTCACCTCTGATCTCTAGTGATGGATAGGTGGCATTCTCAGTGATGTCACCGCTGATCTCTAGTGATGGATAGGCGGCATTCTCGGTGATGTCACCTCTGATCTCTAGTGACGGATAGGCGGCATTCTCAGTGATGTCACCGCTGATCTCTGGTGATGGATAGGCGGCATTCTCAGTGATGTCACCTCTGATCTCTAGTGATGGATAGGCGGCATTCTCAGTGATGTCACCTCTGATCTCTAGTGACGGCTAGGCGGCATTCTCAGTGATGTCACCTCTGATCTCTAGTGACGGATAGGCGGCATTCTCAGTGATGTCACCTCTGATCTCTAGTGATGGATAGGTGGCATTCTCAGTGATGTCACCTCTGATCTCTAGTGATGGATAGGTGGCATTCTCAGTGATGTCACCTCTGATCTCTAGTGATGGATAGGTGGCATTCTCAGTGATGTCACCGCTGATCTCTAGTGATGGATAGGCGGCATTCTCAGTGATGTCACCTCTGATCTCTAGTGATGGATAGGTGGCATTCTCAGTGATGTCACCTCTGATCTCTAGTGATGGATAGGCGGCATTCTCAGTGATGTCACCTCTGATCTCTAGTGATGGATAGGAGGCATTCTCAGTGATGTCACCTCTGATCTCTAGTGACGGATAGGCGGCATTCTCAGTGATGTCACCTCTGATCTCTAGTGACGGATAGGCGGCATTCTCAGTGATGTCACCTCTGATCTCTAGTGACGGATAGGCGGCATTCTCAGTGATGTCACCTCTGATCTCTAGTGACGGATAGGCGGCATTCTCAGTGATGTCACCTCTGATCTCTAGTGATGGATAGGCGGCATTCTCAGTGATGTCACGGCTGATCTCTGGTGATGGATAGGAGGCATTCTCAGTGATGTCACCGCTGATCTATGGTGACGGATAGGTGGCATTCTCAGTGATGTCACCGCTGATCTCTAGTGATGGATAGGCGGCATTCTCAGTGATGTCACCTCTGATCTCTAGTGACGGATAGGCGGCATTCTCAGTGATGTCACCGCTGATCTCTAGTGATGGATAGGCGGCATTCTCAGTGATGTCACCTCTGATCTCTAGTGATGGATAGGCGGCATTCTCAGTGATGTCACCGCTGATCTCTGGTGATGGATAGGCGGCATTCTCAGTGATGTCACCTCTGATCTCTAGTGATGGATAGGAGGCATTCTCAGTGATGTCACCGCTGATCTCTGGTGATGGATAGGTGGCATTCTCAGTGATGTCACCGCTGATCTCTGGTGATGGATAGGAGGCATTCTCAGTGATGTCACCTCTGATCTCTGGTGATGGATAGGCGGCATTCTCAGTGATGTCACCTCTGATCTCTAGTGACGGATAGGCGGCATTCTCAGTGATGTCACCTCTTATCTCTAGTGACGGATAGGCGGCATTCTCAGTGATGTCACCTCTGATCTCTAGTGACGGATAGGCGGCATTCTCAGTGATGTCACCTCTGATCTCTAGTGATGGATAGGCGGCATTCTCAGTGATGTCACGGCTGATCTCTGGTGATGGATAGGCGGCATTCTCAGTGATGTCACGGCTGATCTCTGGTGATGGATAGGCGGCATTCTCAGTGATGTCACGGCTGATCTCTAGTGACGGATAGGCGGCATTCTCAGTGATGTCACCGCTGATCTCTAGTGATGGATAGGCGGCATTCTCAGTGATGTCACCTCTGATCTCTAGTGATGGATAGGCGGCATTCTCAGTGATGTCACGGCTGATCTCTGGTGATGGATAGGCGGCATTCTCAGTGATGTCACGGCTGATCTCTAGTGACGGATAGGCGGCATTCTCAGTGATGTCACCGCTGATCTCTAGTGATGGATAGGCGGCATTCTCAGTGATGTCACGGCTGATCTCTGGTGATGGATAGGCGGCATTCTCAGTAATGTCACCGCTGATCTCTAGTGATGGATAGGCGGCATTCTCAGTGATGTCACGGCTGATCTCTGGTGATGGATAGGCGGCATTCTCAGTGATGTCACCGCTGATCTCTAGTGATGGATAGGCGGCATTCTCAGTGATGTCACTGCTGATCTCTAGTGATGGATAGGAGGCATTCTCAGTGATGTCACCGCTGATCTCTGGTGATGGATAGGCGGCATTCTCAGTGATGTCACTGCTGATCTCTGGTGATGGATAGGCGGCATTCTCAGTGATGTCACCGCTGATCTCTGGTGATGGATAGGCGGCATTCTCAGTGATGTCACCTCTGATCTCTAGTGATGGATAGGTGGCATTCTCAGTGATGTCACCGCTGATCTCTGGTGATGGATAGGCGGCATTCTCAGTGATGTCACGGCTGATCTCTGGTGATGGATAGGCGGCATTCTCAGTGATGTCACGGCTGATCTCTGGTGATGGATAGGCGGCATTCTCAGTGATGTCACCTCTGATCTCTAGTGACGGATAGGCGGCATTCTCAGTGATGTCACCGCTGATCTCTAGTGATGGATAGGCGGCATTCTCAGTGATGTCACGGCTGATCTCTGGTGATGGATAGGCGGCATTCTCAGTAATGTCACCGCTGATCTCTAGTGATGGATAGGCGGCATTCTCAGTGATGTCACCGCTGATCTCTAGTGATGGATAGGCGGCATTCTCAGTGATGTCACTGCTGATCTCTAGTGATGGATAGGAGGCATTCTCAGTGATGTCACGGCTGATCTCTGGTGATGGATAGGTGGCATTCTCAGTGATGTCACCTCTGATCTCTAGTGATGGATAGGTGGCATTCTCAGTGATGTCACCGCTGATCTCTGGTGATGGATAGGCGGCATTCTCAATGATATCACCGCTGATCTCTGGTGATGGATAGGCGGCATTCTCAGTGATGTCACCTCTGATCTCTAGTGATGGATAGGTGGCATTCTCAGTGATGTCACCGCTGATCTCTGGTGATGGATAGGCGGCATTCTCAGTGATGTCACCGCTGATCTCTAGTAATGGATAGGCGGCATTCTCAGTGATGTCACCGCTGATCTCTGGTGATGGATAGGCGGCATTCTCAGTGATGTCACCGCTGATCTCTGGTGATGGATAGGCGGCATTCTCAGTGATGTCACCGCTGATCTCTGGTAATGGATAGGCGGCATTCTCAGTGATGTCACCGCTGATCTCTGGTGATGGATAGGCGGCATTCTCAGTGATGTCACCGCTGATCTCTAGTAATGGATAGGCGGCATTCTCAGTGATGTCACCGCTGATCTCTGGTGATGGATAGGCGGCATTCTCAGTGATGTCACCGCTGATCTCTGGTGATGGATAGGTGGCATTCTCAGTGATGTCACCGCTGATCTCTGGTGATGGATAGGCGGCATTCTCAGTCATGTCACCGCTGATCTCTGGTGATAGATAGGCGGCATTCTCAGTGATGTCACCGCTGATCTCTGGTGATGGATAGGCGGCATTCTCAGTGATGTCACCGCTGATCTCTGGTGATGGATAGGTGGCATTCTCAGTGATGTCAGCGCTGATCTCTGGTGATGGATAGGCGGCATTCTCAGTGATGTCACCGCTGATCTCTGGTGATGGATAGGAGGCATTCTCAGTGATGTCACCTCTGATCTCTGGTGATGGATAGGAGGCATTCTCAGTGATGTCACTGCTGATCTCTGGTGATGGATAGGCGGCATTCTCAGTGATGTCACCGCTGATCTCGGTGATGGATAGGTGGCATTCTCAGTGATGTCACTGCTGATCTCTAGTGATGGATAGGCGGCATTCTCAGTCATGTCACCGCTGATCTCTGGTGATAGGCGGCATTCTCAGTGATGTCACCGCTGATCTCTGGTGATGGATAGGCGGCATTCTCAGTGATGTCACCGCTGATCTCTGGTGATGGATAGGTGGCATTCTCAGTGATGTCAGCGCTGATCTCTGGTGATGGATAGGCGGCATTCTCAGTGATGTCACCTCTGATCTCTGGTGATGGATAGGTGGCATTCTCAGTGATGTCACCTCTGATCTCTGGTGATGGATAGGTGGCATTCTCAGTGATGTCACTGCTGATCTCTAGTGATGGATAGGCGGCATTCTCAGTGATGTCACCGCTGATCTCTGGTGATGGATAGGCGGCATTCTCAGTGATGTCACCGCTGTTCTCTGGTGATGGATAGGCGGCATTCTCAGTGATGTCACCTCTGATCTCTGGTGATGGATAGGCGGCATTCTCAGTGATGTCACCTCTGATCTCTGGTGATGGATAGGCGGCATTCTCAGTGATGTCACCTCTGATCTCTGGTGATGGATAGGCGGCATTCTCAGTGATGTCACTGCTGATCTCTAGTGATGGATAGGCGGCATTCTCAGTGATGTCACCGCTGATCTCTGGTGATGGATAGGCGGCATTCTCAGTGATGTCACCGCTGATCTCGGTGATGGATAGGCGGCATTCTCAGTGATGTCACCGCTGATCTCTGGTGATGGATAGGCGGCATTCTCAGTGATGTCACCGCTGATCTCTGGTGATGGATAGGAGGCATTCTCAGTGATGTCAGCGCTGATCTCGGGTGATGGATAGGAGGCATTCTCAGTGATGTCACCGCTGATCTCTGGTGATGGATAGGTGTCATTCTCAGTGATGTCACCTCTGATCTCTGGTGATGGATAGGTGGCATTCTTAGTGATGTCACCGCTGATCTCTGGTGATGGATAGGTGGCATTCTCAGTGATGTCACGGCTGATCTCTGGTGATGGATAGGCGGCATTCTCAGTCATGTCACCGCTGATCTCTGGTGATGGATAGGTGGCATTCTCAGTGATGTCACCGCTGATCTCTAGTGATGGATAGGCGGCATTCTCAGTGATGTCACCGCTGATCTCTAGTGATGGATAGGCGGCATTCTCAGTGATGTCACCTCTGATCTCTAGTGATGGATAGGCGGCATTCTCAGTGCTGTCACCTCTGATCTCTGGTGATGGATAGGCGGCATTCTCAGTGATGTCACCTCTGATCTCTGGTGATGGATAGGCGGCATTCTCAGTGATGTCACCGCTGATCTCTAGTGATGGATAGGCGGCATTCTCAGTGATATCACCGCTGATCTCTGGTGATGGATAGGCGGCATTCTCAGTGATGTCACCTCTGATCTCTAGTGATGGATAGGAGGCATTCTCAGTGATGTCACCGCTGATCTCTGGTGATGGATAGGCGGCATTCTCAGTGATGTCACCGCTGATCTCTAGTGATGGATAGGCGGCATTCTCAGTGATGTCACCTCTGATCTCTAGTGATGGATAGGCGGCATTCTCAGTGATGTCACCTCTGATCTCTAGTGATGGATAGGTGGCATTCTCAGTGATGTCACCTCTGATCTCTAGTGATGGATAGGTGGCATTCTCAGTGATGTCACCGCTGATCTCTGGTGATGGATAGGCGACATTCTCAGTGATGTCACCTCTGATCTCTAGTGATGGATAGGTGGCATTCTCAGTGATGTCACCTCTGATCTCTAGTGATGGATAGGTGGCATTCTCAGTGATGTCACCGCTGATCTCTGGTGATGGATAGGCGACATTCTCAGTGATGTCACCGCTGATCTCTGGTGATGGATAGGCGGCATTCTCAGTGATGTCACCGCTGATCTCTAGTGATGGATAGGCGGCATTCTCAGTGATGTCACCTCTGATCTCTAGTGACGGATAGGCGGCATTCTCAGTGATGTCACCTCTGATCTCTAGTGATGGATAGGTGGCATTCTCAGTGATGTCACCTCTGATCTCTAGTGATGGATAGGTGGCATTCTCAGTGATGTCACCGCTGATCTCTAGTGATGGATAGGCGGCATTCTCGGTGATGTCACCTCTGATCTCTAGTGACGGATAGGCGGCATTCTCAGTGATGTCACCGCTGATCTCTGGTGATGGATAGGCGGCATTCTCAGTGATGTCACCTCTGATCTCTAGTGATGGATAGGCGGCTTTTTTAGTGATGTCACCTCTGATCTCTAGTGACGGCTAGGCGGCATTCTCAGTGATGTCACCTCTGATCTCTAGTGACGGATAGGCGGCATTCTCAGTGATGTCACCTCTGATCTCTAGTGATGGATAGGTGGCATTCTCAGTGATGTCACCTCTGATCTCTAGTGATGGATAGGTGGCATTCTCAGTGATGTCACCTCTGATCTCTAGTGATGGATAGGTGGCATTCTCAGTGATGTCACCGCTGATCTCTAGTGATGGATAGGCGGCATTCTCAGTGATGTCACCTCTGATCTCTAGTGATGGATAGGTGGCATTCTCAGTGATGTCACCTCTGATCTCTAGTGATGGATAGGCGGCATTCTCAGTGATGTCACCTCTGATCTCTAGTGATGGATAGGAGGCATTCTCAGTGATGTCACCTCTGATCTCTAGTGACGGATAGGCGGCATTCTCAGTGATGTCACCTCTGATCTCTAGTGACGGATAGGCGGCATTCTCAGTGATGTCACCTCTGATCTCTAGTGACGGATAGGCGGCATTCTCAGTGATGTCACCTCTGATCTCTAGTGACGGATAGGCGGCATTCTCAGTGATGTCACCGCTGATCTCTAGTGATGGATAGGCGGCATTCTCAGTGATGTCACGGCTGATCTCTGGTGATGGATAGGAGGCATTCTCAGTGATGTCACCTCTGATCTCTAGTGATGGATAGGCGGCATTCTCAGTGATGTCACGGCTGATCTCTGGTGATGGATAGGAGGCATTCTCAGTGATGTCACTGCTGATCTCTAGTGACGGATAGGTGGCATTCTCAGTGATGTCACCGCTGATCTCTAGTGATGGATAGGCGGCATTCTCAGTGATGTCACCTCTGATCTCTAGTGACGGATAGGCGGCATTCTCAGTGATGTCACCGCTGATCTCTAGTGATGGATAGGCGGCATTCTCAGTGATGTCACCTCTGATCTCTAGTGATGGATAGGCGGCATTCTCAGTGATGTCACCGCTGATCTCTGGTGATGGATAGGCGGCATTCTCAGTGATGTCACCTCTGATCTCTAGTGATGGATAGGAGGCATTCTCAGTGATGTCACCGCTGATCTCTGGTGATGGATAGGCGGCATTCTCAGTGATGTCACCGCTGATCTCTGGTGATGGATAGGCGGCATTCTCAGTGATGTCACCGCTGATCTCGGTGATGGATAGGCGGCATTCTCAGTGATGTCACCGCTGATCTCTGGTGATGGATAGGCGGCATTCTCAGTGATGTCACCGCTGATCTCTGGTGATGGATAGGAGGCATTCTCAGTGATGTCAGCGCTGATCTCGGGTGATGGATAGGAGGCATTCTCAGTGATGTCACCGCTGATCTCTGGTGATGGATAGGTGTCATTCTCAGTGATGTCACCTCTGATCTCTGGTGATGGATAGGTGGCATTCTTAGTGATGTCACCGCTGATCTCTGGTGATGGATAGGTGGCATTCTCAGTGATGTCACGGCTGATCTCTGGTGATGGATAGGCGGCATTCTCAGTCATGTCACCGCTGATCTCTGGTGATGGATAGGTGGCATTCTCAGTGATGTCACCGCTGATCTCTAGTGATGGATAGGCGGCATTCTCAGTGATGTCACCGCTGATCTCTAGTGATGGATAGGCGGCATTCTCAGTGATGTCACCTCTGATCTCTAGTGATGGATAGGCGGCATTCTCAGTGCTGTCACCTCTGATCTCTGGTGATGGATAGGCGGCATTCTCAGTGATGTCACCTCTGATCTCTGGTGATGGATAGGCGGCATTCTCAGTGATGTCACCGCTGATCTCTAGTGATGGATAGGCGGCATTCTCAGTGATATCACCGCTGATCTCTGGTGATGGATAGGCGGCATTCTCAGTGATGTCACCTCTGATCTCTAGTGATGGATAGGAGGCATTCTCAGTGATGTCACCGCTGATCTCTGGTGATGGATAGGCGGCATTCTCAGTGATGTCACCGCTGATCTCTAGTGATGGATAGGCGGCATTCTCAGTGATGTCACCTCTGATCTCTAGTGATGGATAGGCGGCATTCTCAGTGATGTCACCTCTGATCTCTAGTGATGGATAGGTGGCATTCTCAGTGATGTCACCTCTGATCTCTAGTGATGGATAGGTGGCATTCTCAGTGATGTCACCGCTGATCTCTGGTGATGGATAGGCGGCATTCTCAGTGATGTCACCGCTGATCTCTGGTGATGGATAGGCGACATTCTCAGTGATGTCACCGCTGATCTCTGGTGATGGATAGGCGGCATTCTCAGTGATGTCACCGCTGATCTCTAGTGATGGATAGGCGGCATTCTCAGTGATGTCACCTCTGATCTCTAGTGACGGATAGGCGGCATTCTCAGTGATGTCACCTCTGATCTCTAGTGATGGATAGGTGGCATTCTCAGTGATGTCACCTCTGATCTCTAGTGATGGATAGGTGGCATTCTCAGTGATGTCACCGCTGATCTCTAGTGATGGATAGGCGGCATTCTCGGTGATGTCACCTCTGATCTCTAGTGACGGATAGGCGGCATTCTCAGTGATGTCACCGCTGATCTCTGGTGATGGATAGGCGGCATTCTCAGTGATGTCACCTCTGATCTCTAGTGATGGATAGGCGGCATTCTCAGTGATGTCACCTCTGATCTCTAGTGACGGCTAGGCGGCATTCTCAGTGATGTCACCTCTGATCTCTAGTGATGGATAGGTGGCATTCTCAGTGATGTCACCTCTGATCTCTAGTGATGGATAGGTGGCATTCTCAGTGATGTCACCGCTGATCTCTAGTGATGGATAGGCGGCATTCTCAGTGATGTCACCTCTGATCTCTAGTGATGGATAGGTGGCATTCTCAGTGATGTCACCTCTGATCTCTAGTGATGGATAGGCGGCATTCTCAGTGATGTCACCTCTGATCTCTAGTGATGGATAGGAGGCATTCTCAGTGATGTCACCTCTGATCTCTAGTGACGGATAGGCGGCATTCTCAGTGATGTCACCTCTGATCTCTAGTGACGGATAGGCGGCATTCTCAGTGATGTCACCTCTGATCTCTAGTGATGGATAGGTGGCATTCTCAGTGATGTCACCTCTGATCTCTAGTGATGGATAGGTGGCATTCTCAGTGATGTCACCGCTGATCTCTAGTGATGGATAGGCGGCATTCTCAGTGATGTCACCTCTGATCTCTAGTGATGGATAGGTGGCATTCTCAGTGATGTCACCTCTGATCTCTAGTGATGGATAGGCGGCATTCTCAGTGATGTCACCTCTGATCTCTAGTGATGGATAGGAGGCATTCTCAGTGATGTCACCTCTGATCTCTAGTGACGGATAGGCGGCATTCTCAGTGATGTCACCTCTGATCTCTAGTGACGGATAGGCGGCATTCTCAGTGATGTCACCTCTGATCTCTAGTGACGGATAGGCGGCATTCTCAGTGATGTCACCTCTGATCTCTAGTGACGGATAGGCGGCATTCTCAGTGATGTCACCTCTGATCTCTAGTGATGGATAGGCGGCATTCTCAGTGATGTCACGGCTGATCTCTGGTGATGGATAGGAGGCATTCTCAGTGATGTCACTGCTGATCTCTAGTGACGGATAGGTGGCATTCTCAGTGATGTCACCGCTGATCTCTAGTGATGGATAGGCGGCATTCTCAGTGATGTCACCTCTGATCTCTAGTGACGGATAGGCGGCATTCTCAGTGATGTCACCGCTGATCTCTAGTGATGGATAGGCGGCATTCTCAGTGATGTCACCTCTGATCTCTAGTGATGGATAGGCGGCATTCTCAGTGATGTCACCGCTGATCTCTGGTGATGGATAGGCGGCATTCTCAGTGATGTCACCTCTGATCTCTAGTGATGGATAGGAGGCATTCTCAGTGATGTCACCGCTGATCTCTGGTGATGGATAGGTGGCATTCTCAGTGATGTCACCGCTGATCTCTGGTGATGGATAGGAGGCATTCTCAGTGATGTCACCTCTGATCTCTGGTGATGGATAGGCGGCATTCTCAGTGATGTCACCTCTGATCTCTAGTGACGGATAGGCGGCATTCTCAGTGATGTCACCTCTTATCTCTAGTGACGGATAGGCGGCATTCTCAGTGATGTCACCTCTGATCTCTAGTGACGGATAGGCGGCATTCTCAGTGATGTCACCTCTGATCTCTAGTGATGGATAGGCGGCATTCTCAGTGATGTCACGGCTGATCTCTGGTGATGGATAGGCGGCATTCTCAGTGATGTCACGGCTGATCTCTAGTGACGGATAGGCGGCATTCTCAGTGATGTCACCGCTGATCTCTAGTGATGGATAGGCGGCATTCTCAGTGATGTCACCTCTGATCTCTAGTGATGGATAGGCGGCATTCTCAGTGATGTCACGGCTGATCTCTGGTGATGGATAGGCGGCATTCTCAGTGATGTCACGGCTGATCTCTAGTGACGGATAGGCGGCATTCTCAGTGATGTCACCGCTGATCTCTAGTGATGGATAGGCGGCATTCTCAGTGATGTCACGGCTGATCTCTGGTGATGGATAGGCGGCATTCTCAGTAATGTCACCGCTGATCTCTAGTGATGGATAGGCGGCATTCTCAGTGATGTCACGGCTGATCTCTGGTGATGGATAGGCGGCATTCTCAGTGATGTCACCGCTGATCTCTAGTGATGGATAGGCGGCATTCTCAGTGATGTCACTGCTGATCTCTAGTGATGGATAGGAGGCATTCTCAGTGATGTCACCGCTGATCTCTGGTGATGGATAGGCGGCATTCTCAGTGATGTCACTGCTGATCTCTGGTGATGGATAGGCGGCATTCTCAGTGATGTCACCGCTGATCTCTGGTGATGGATAGGCGGCATTCTCAGTGATGTCACCTCTGATCTCTAGTGATGGATAGGTGGCATTCTCAGTGATGTCACCGCTGATCTCTGGTGATGGATAGGCGGCATTCTCAGTGATGTCACGGCTGATCTCTGGTGATGGATAGGCGGCATTCTCAGTGATGTCACGGCTGATCTCTGGTGATGGATAGGCGGCATTCTCAGTGATGTCACCTCTGATCTCTAGTGACGGATAGGCGGCATTCTCAGTGATGTCACCGCTGATCTCTAGTGATGGATAGGCGGCATTCTCAGTGATGTCACGGCTGATCTCTGGTGATGGATAGGCGGCATTCTCAGTAATGTCACCGCTGATCTCTAGTGATGGATAGGCGGCATTCTCAGTGATGTCACCGCTGATCTCTAGTGATGGATAGGCGGCATTCTCAGTGATGTCACTGCTGATCTCTAGTGATGGATAGGAGGCATTCTCAGTGATGTCACGGCTGATCTCTGGTGATGGATAGGTGGCATTCTCAGTGATGTCACCTCTGATCTCTAGTGATGGATAGGTGGCATTCTCAGTGATGTCACCGCTGATCTCTGGTGATGGATAGGCGGCATTCTCAATGATATCACCGCTGATCTCTGGTGATGGATAGGCGGCATTCTCAGTGATGTCACCTCTGATCTCTAGTGATGGATAGGTGGCATTCTCAGTGATGTCACCGCTGATCTCTGGTGATGGATAGGCGGCATTCTCAGTGATGTCACCGCTGATCTCTAGTAATGGATAGACGGCATTCTCAGTGATGTCACCGCTGATCTCTGGTGATGGATAGGCGGCATTCTCAGTGATGTCACCGCTGATCTCTGGTGATGGATAGGCGGCATTCTCAGTGATGTCACCGCTGATCTCTGGTAATGGATAGGCGGCATTCTCAGTGATGTCACCGCTGATCTCTGGTGATGGATAGGCGGCATTCTCAGTGATGTCACCGCTGATCTCTAGTAATGGATAGGCGGCATTCTCAGTGATGTCACCGCTGATCTCTGGTGATGGATAGGCGGCATTCTCAGTGATGTCACCGCTGATCTCTGGTGATGGATAGGCGGCATTCTCAGTGATGTCACCGCTGATCTCTGGTGATGGATAGGTGGCATTCTCAGTGATGTCACCGCTGATCTCTGGTGATGGATAGGTGGCATTCTCAGTGATGTCACCGCTGATCTCTGGTGATGGATAGGCGGCATTCTCAGTCATGTCACCGCTGATCTCTGGTGATAGATAGGCGGCATTCTCAGTGATGTCACCGCTGATCTCTGGTGATGGATAGGCGGCATTCTCAGTGATGTCACCGCTGATCTCTGGTGATGGATAGGTGGCATTCTCAGTGATGTCAGCGCTGATCTCTGGTGATGGATAGGCGGCATTCTCAGTGATGTCACCGCTGATCTCTGGTGATGGATAGGAGGCATTCTCAGTGATGTCACCTCTGATCTCTGGTGATGGATAGGAGGCATTCTCAGTGATGTCACTGCTGATCTCTGGTGATGGATAGGCGGCATTCTCAGTGATGTCACCGCTGATCTCGGTGATGGATAGGTGGCATTCTCAGTGATGTCACTGCTGATCTCTAGTGATGGATAGGCGGCATTCTCAGTCATGTCACCGCTGATCTCTGGTGATAGGCGGCATTCTCAGTGATGTCACCGCTGATCTCTGGTGATGGATAGGCGGCATTCTCAGTGATGTCACCGCTGATCTCTGGTGATGGATAGGTGGCATTCTCAGTGATGTCAGCGCTGATCTCTGGTGATGGATAGGCGGCATTCTCAGTGATGTCACCTCTGATCTCTGGTGATGGATAGGTGGCATTCTCAGTGATGTCACCTCTGATCTCTGGTGATGGATAGGTGGCATTCTCAGTGATGTCACTGCTGATCTCTAGTGATGGATAGGCGGCATTCTCAGTGATGTCACCGCTGATCTCTGGTGATGGATAGGCGGCATTCTCAGTGATGTCACCGCTGTTCTCTGGTGATGGATAGGCGGCATTCTCAGTGATGTCACCTCTGATCTCTGGTGATGGATAGGCGGCATTCTCAGTGATGTCACCTCTGATCTCTGGTGATGGATAGGCGGCATTCTCAGTGATGTCACCTCTGATCTCTGGTGATGGATAGGCGGCATTCTCAGTGATGTCACTGCTGATCTCTAGTGATGGATAGGCGGCATTCTCAGTGATGTCACCGCTGATCTCTGGTGATGGATAGGCGGCATTCTCAGTGATGTCACCGCTGATCTCGGTGATGGATAGGCGGCATTCTCAGTGATGTCACCGCTGATCTCTGGTGATGGATAGGCGGCATTCTCAGTGATGTCACCGCTGATCTCTGGTGATGGATAGGAGGCATTCTCAGTGATGTCAGCGCTGATCTCGGGTGATGGATAGGAGGCATTCTCAGTGATGTCACCGCTGATCTCTGGTGATGGATAGGTGTCATTCTCAGTGATGTCACCTCTGATCTCTGGTGATGGATAGGTGGCATTCTTAGTGATGTCACCGCTGATCTCTGGTGATGGATAGGTGGCATTCTCAGTGATGTCACGGCTGATCTCTGGTGATGGATAGGCGGCATTCTCAGTCATGTCACCGCTGATCTCTGGTGATGGATAGGTGGCATTCTCAGTGATGTCACCGCTGATCTCTAGTGATGGATAGGCGGCATTCTCAGTGATGTCACCGCTGATCTCTAGTGATGGATAGGCGGCATTCTCAGTGATGTCACCTCTGATCTCTAGTGATGGATAGGCGGCATTCTCAGTGCTGTCACCTCTGATCTCTGGTGATGGATAGGCGGCATTCTCAGTGATGTCACCTCTGATCTCTGGTGATGGATAGGCGGCATTCTCAGTGATGTCACCGCTGATCTCTAGTGATGGATAGGCGGCATTCTCAGTGATATCACCGCTGATCTCTGGTGATGGATAGGCGGCATTCTCAGTGATGTCACCGCTGATCTGTAGTGATGGATAGGCGGCATTCTCAGTGATGTCACCGCTGATCTCTAGTGATGGATAGGCGGCATTCTCAGTGATGTCACCTCTGATCTCTAGTGATGGATAGGCGGCATTCTCAGTGCTGTCACCTCTGATCTCTGGTGATGGATAGGCGGCATTCTCAGTGATGTCACCGCTGATCTCTAGTGATGGATAGGCGGCATTCTCAGTGATATCACCGCTGATCTCTGGTGATGGATAGGCGGCATTCTCAGTGATGTCACCGCTGATCTCTAGTGATGGATATGAGGCATTCTCAGTGATGTCACCGCTGATCTCTAGTGATGGATAGGCGGCATTCTCAGTGATGTCACCTCTGATCTCTAGTGATGGATAGGCGGCATTCTCAGTGCTGTCACCTCTGATCTCTGGTGATGGATAGGCGGCATTCTCAGTGATGTCACCGCTGATCTCTAGTGATGGATAGGCGGCATTCTCAGTGCTGTCACCTCTGATCTCTGGTGATGGATAGGCGGCATTCTCAGTGATGTCACCGCTGATCTCTAGTGATGGATAGGCGGCATTCTCAGTGATGTCACCTCTGATCTCTGGTGATGGATAGGCGGCATTCTCAGTGATGTCACCTCTGATCTCTGGTGATGGATAGGCGGCATTCTCAGTGATGTCACCTCTGATCTCTGGTGATGGATAGGCGGCATTCTCAGTGATATCACTGCTGATCTCTAGTGATGGATAGGCGGCATTCTCAGTGATGTCACCGCTGATCTCTGGTGATGGATAGGCGGCATTCTCAGTGATGTCACCGCTGATCTCGGTGATGGATAGGCGGCATTCTCAGTGATGTCACCGCTGATCTCTGGTGATGGATAGGCGGCATTCTCAGTGATGTCACCGCTGATCTCTGGTGATGGATAGGAGGCATTCTCAGTGATGTCAGCGCTGATCTCGGGTGATGGATAGGAGGCATTCTCAGTGATGTCACCGCTGATCTCTGGTGATGGATAGGTGTCATTCTCAGTGATGTCACCTCTGATCTCTGGTGATGGATAGGTGGCATTCTTAGTGATGTCACCGCTGATCTCTGGTGATGGATAGGTGGCATTCTCAGTGATGTCACGGCTGATCTCTGGTGATGGATAGGCGGCATTCTCAGTCATGTCACCGCTGATCTCTGGTGATGGATAGGTGGCATTCTCAGTGATGTCACCGCTGATCTCTAGTGATGGATAGGCGGCATTCTCAGTGATGTCACCGCTGATCTCTAGTGATGGATAGGCGGCATTCTCAGTGATGTCACCTCTGATCTCTAGTGATGGATAGGCGGCATTCTCAGTGCTGTCACCTCTGATCTCTGGTGATGGATAGGCGGCATTCTCAGTGATGTCACCTCTGATCTCTGGTGATGGATAGGCGGCATTCTCAGTGATGTCACCGCTGATCTCTAGTGATGGATAGGCGGCATTCTCAGTGATATCACCGCTGATCTCTGGTGATGGATAGGCGGCATTCTCAGTGATGTCACCGCTGATCTCTAGTGATGGATAGGCGGCATTCTCAGTGATGTCACCGCTGATCTCTAGTGATGGATAGGCGGCATTCTCAGTGATGTCACCTCTGATCTCTAGTGATGGATAGGCGGCATTCTCAGTGCTGTCACCTCTGATCTCTGGTGATGGATAGGCGGCATTCTCAGTGATGTCACCGCTGATCTCTAGTGATGGATAGGCGGCATTCTCAGTGATATCACCGCTGATCTCTGGTGATGGATAGGCGGCATTCTCAGTGATGTCACCGCTGATCTCTAGTGATGGATATGAGGCATTCTCAGTGATGTCACCGCTGATCTCTAGTGATGGATAGGCGGCATTCTCAGTGATGTCACCTCTGATCTCTAGTGATGGATAGGCGGCATTCTCAGTGCTGTCACCTCTGATCTCTGGTGATGGATAGGCGGCATTCTCAGTGATGTCACCGCTGATCTCTAGTGATGGATAGGCGGCATTCTCAGTGCTGTCACCTCTGATCTCTGGTGATGGATAGGCGGCATTCTCAGTGATGTCACCGCTGATCTCTAGTGATGGATAGGCGGCATTCTCAGTGATGTCACCGCTGATCTCTAGTGATGGATAGGCGGCATTCTCAGTGCTGTCACCTCTGATCTCTGGTGATGGATAGGCGGCATTCTCAGTGATGTCACCGCTGATCTCTGGTGATGGATAGGCGGCATTCTCAGTGATATCACCGCTGATCTCTGGTGATGGATAGGCAGCATTCTCAGTGATGTCACCGCTGATCTCTAGTGATGGATAGGCGGCATTCTCAGTGATGTCACCGCTGATCTCTAGTGATGGATAGGCGGCATTCTCAGTGATGTCACCTCTGATCTCTAGTGATGGATAGGCGGCATTCTCAGTGCTGTCACCTCTGATCTCTGGTGATGGATAGGCGGCATTCTCAGTGATGTCACCTCTGATCTCTGGTGATGGATAGGCGGCATTCTCAGTGATGTCACCGCTGATCTCTAGTGATGGATAGGCGGCATTCTCAGTGATGTCACCGCTGATCTCTAGTGATGGATAGGCGGCATTCTCAGTGATATCACCGCTGATCTCTAGTGATGGATAGGCGGCATTCTCAGTGATGTCACCGCTGATCTCTAGTGATGGATAGGCGGGATTCTCAGTGATGTCACCGCTGATCTCTAGTGATGGATAGGCGGCATTCTCAGTGATGTCACCGCTGATCTCTGGTGATGGATAGGCGGCATTCTCAGTGATGTCACCGCTGATCTCTATTGATGGATAGGCGGCATTCTCAGTGATGTCACCGCTGATCTCTGGTGATGGATAGGCGGCATTCTCAGTGATGTCACCTCTGATCTCTAGTGACGGATAGGCGGCATTCTCAGTGATGTCACGGCTGATCTCTGGTGATGGATAGGCGGCATTCTCAGTAATGTCACCGCTGATCTCTAGTGATGGATAGGCGGCATTCTCAGTGATGTCACCGCTGATCTCTAGTGATGGATAGGAGGCATTCTCAGTGATGTCACCGCTGATCTCTAGTGATGGATAGGCGGCATTCTCAGTGATGTCACCTCTGATCTCTAGTGATGGATAGGCGACATTCTCAATGATGTCACCGCTGATCTCTGGTGATGGATAGGCGGCATTCTCAGTGATGTCACCGCTGATCTCTGGTGATGGATAGGCGGCATTCTCAGTGATGTCACCTCTGATCTCTAGTGATGGATAGGCGGCATTCTCAGTGATGTCACTGCTGATCTCTAGTGATGGATAGGCGGCATTCTCAGTGATGTCACCTCTGATCTCTAGTGATGGATAGGTGGCATTCTCAATGATATCACCGCTGATCTCTGGTGATGGATAGGAGGCATTCTCAGTGATGTCACCGCTGATCTCTAGTGATGGATAGGAGGCATTCTCAGTGATGTCACCTCTGATCTCTAGTGACGGATAGGCGGCATTCTCAGTGATGGTTTTTAATATAGGCAGTATAGGTACCGTCCCAATTTAGGGTCACCTTGCCGCTGGTGGGACGGCTTGTATACTTTTTTTGATCAAAAATAGTTCACTAAGTACCCTATATTTATTATGCAATTTTGCTTTACATTTATATATAATTATGGTAGGGTATGAGATATATTTTTGTCTTGCTTCTTTTTTGCTAGTGTGAACATGCCTCTGTTTCTTGTATGTCTGCCATCTTAGACCTCAGTTCACATTGTCTGGTTTTTTGACTTGTTTGCATTCTGTGCAATTTAAGGGTGTGGCATGCCCTTTGTTGAGCTGATTGGTATATATGTATACCAGACAATGTGAACTGAGGTCTAAGATGGCAGACATACAAGAAACAGAGGCATGTTCACACTAGCAAAAAAGAAGCAAGACAAAAATATATCTCATACCCTACCATAATTATATATAAATGTAAAGCAAAATTGCATAATAAATATAGGGTACTTAGTGAACTATTTTTGATCAAAAAAAATAGGAGGCATACTCAGTGATGTCACCGCTGATCTCTGGTGACGGATAGGCGGCATTCTCAGTGATGTCACCGCTGATCTCTAGTGATGGATAGGCGGCATTCTCAGTGATGTCACCGCTGATCTCTGGTGATGGATAGGCGGCATTCTCAGTGATGTCACCACTGATCTCTGGTGATGGATAGGCGGCATTCTCAGTGATGGCACCGCTGATCTCTGGTGATGGATAGGCGGCATTCTCAGTGATGGCACCGCTGATCTCTGGTGATGGATAGGCGGCATTCTCAGTGATGTCACCTCTGATCTCTAGTGATGGATAGGTGGCATTCTCAGTGATGTCACCTCTGATCTCTAGTGACGGATAGGAGGCATTCTCAGTGATGTCACCTCTGATCTCTAGTGATGGATAGGCGGCATTCTCAGTGATGTCACTGCTGATCTCTGGTGATGGATAGGCGGCATTCTCAGTGATGTCACCTCTGATCTCTAGTGATGGATAGGTGGCATTCTCAGTGATGTCACCGCTGATCTCTGGTGATGGATAGGAGGCATTCTCAGTGATGTCACCTCTGATCTCTAGTGATGGATAGGCGGCATTCTCAGTGATGTCACCGCTGATCTCTGGTGATGGATAGGCGGCATTCTCAGTGATGTCACCTCTGATCTCTAGTGATGGATAGGCGGCATTCTCAGTGATGTCACCGCTGATCTCTGGTGATGGATAGGAGGCATTCTCAGTGATGTCACCTCTGATCTCTAGTGATGGATAGGTGGCATTCTCAGTGATGTCACCTCTGATCTCTGGTGATGGATAGGCGGCATTCTCAGTGATGTCACCTCTGATCTCTGGTGATGGATAGGAGGCATTCTCAGTGATGTCACTGCTGATCTCTGGTGATGGATAGGCGGCATTCTCAGTGATGTCACCTCTGATCTCTAGTGATGGATAGGCGGCATTCTCAGTGATGTCACCGCTGATCTCTGGTGATGGATAGGAGGCATTCTCAGTGATGTCACCTCTGATCTCTGGTGATGGATAGGAGGCATTCTCAGTGATGTCACCTCTGATCTCTGGTGATGGATAGGCGGCATTCTCAGTGATGTCACCTCTGATCTCTAGTGATGGATAGGCGGCATTCTCAGTGATGTCACCGCTGATCTCTGGTGATGGATAGGAGGCATTCTCAGTGATGTCACCTCTGATCTCTAGTGATGGATAGGTGGCATTCTCAGTGATGTCACCTCTGATCTCTGGTGATGGATAGGCGGCATTCTCAGTGATGTCACCTCTGATCTCTGGTGATGGATAGGAGGCATTCTCAGTGATGTCACTGCTGATCTCGGTGATGGATAGGAGGCATTCTCAGTGATGTCACCTCTGATCTCTAGTGATGGATAGGCGGCATTCTCAGTGATGTCACTGCTGATCTCGGTGATGGATAGGAGGCATTCTCAGTGATGTCACCTCTGATCTCTAGTGATGGATAGGCGGCATTCTCAGTGATGTCACTGCTGATCTCTAGTGATGGATAGGTGGCATTCTCAGTGATGTCACTGCTGATCTCGGTGATTAATAGGAGGCATTCTCAGTGATGTCACCGCTGATCTCTGGTGATAGATAGGCGGCATTCTCAGTGATGTCACCGCTGATCTCTGGTGATGGATAGGCGGCATTCTCAGTGATGTCACCGCTGATCTCTAGTGATGGATAGGCGGCATTCTCAGTGATGTCACCGCTGATCTCTGGTGATGGATAGGTGGCATTCTCAGTGATGTCAGCGCTGATCTCTGGTGATGGATAGGCGGCATTCTCAGTGATGTCACCGCTGATCTCTGGTGATGGATAGGAGGCATTCTCAGTGATGTCACCTCTGATCTCTGGTGATGGATAGGAGGCATTCTCAGTGATGTCACTGCTGATCTCTGGTGATGGATAGGCGGCATTCTCAGTGATGTCACCGCTGATCTCGGTGATGGATAGGTGGCATTCTCAGTGATGTCACTGCTGATCTCTAGTGATGGATAGGCGGCATTCTCAGTCATGTCACCGCTGATCTCTGGTGATAGGCGGCATTCTCAGTGATGTCACCGCTGATCTCTGGTGATGGATAGGCGGCATTCTCAGTGATGTCACCGCTGATCTCTGGTGATGGATAGGTGGCATTCTCAGTGATGTCAGCGCTGATCTCTGGTGATGGATAGGCGGCATTCTCAGTGATGTCACCTCTGATCTCTGGTGATGGATAGGTGGCATTCTCAGTGATGTCACTGCTGATCTCTAGTGATGGATAGGCGGCATTCTCAGTGATGTCACCGCTGATCTCTGGTGATGGATAGGCGGCATTCTCAGTGATGTCACCGCTGTTCTCTGGTGATGGATAGGCGGCATTCTCAGTGATGTCACCTCTGATCTCTGGTGATGGATAGGCGGCATTCTCAGTGATGTCACCTCTGATCTCTGGTGATGGATAGGCGGCATTCTCAGTGATGTCACCTCTGATCTCTGGTGATGGATAGGCGGCATTCTCAGTGATGTCACCGCTGATCTCTGGTGATGGATAGGCGGCATTCTCAGTGATGTCACCGCTGATCTCTGGTGATGGATAGGCGGCATTCTCAGTGATGTCACTGCTGATCTCTAGTGATGGATAGGCGGCATTCTCAGTGATGTCACCGCTGATCTCGGTGATGGATAGGCGGCATTCTCAGTGATGTCACCGCTGATCTCTGGTGATGGATAGGCGGCATTCTCAGTGATGTCACCGCTGATCTCTGGTGATGGATAGGAGGCATTCTCAGTGATGTCAGCGCTGATCTCGGGTGATGGATAGGAGGCATTCTCAGTGATGTCACGGCTGATCTCTGGTGATGGATAGGTGTCATTCTCAGTGATGTCACCTCTGATCTCTGGTGATGGATAGGTGGCATTCTTAGTGATGTCACCGCTGATCTCTGGTGATGGATAGGTGGCATTCTCAGTGATGTCACGGCTGATCTCTGGTGATGGATAGGCGGCATTCTCAGTCATGTCACCGCTGATCTCTGGTGATGGATAGGTGGCATTCTCAGTGATGTCACCGCTGATCTCTAGTGATGGATAGGCGGCATTCTCAGTGATGTCACCGCTGATCTCTAGTGATGGATAGGCGGCATTCTCAGTGATGTCACCTCTGATCTCTAGTGATGGATAGGCGGCATTCTCAGTGATGTCACCTCTGATCTCTGGTGATGGATAGGTGGCATTCTCAGTGATGTCACTGCTGATCTCTAGTGATGGATAGGCGGCATTCTCAGTGATGTCACCGCTGATCTCTGGTGATGGATAGGCGGCATTCTCAGTGATGTCACCGCTGATCTCTGGTGATGGATAGGCGGCATTCTCAGTGATGTCACCGCTGATCTCTGGTGATGGATAGGCGGCATTCTCAGTGATGTCACCGCTGATCTCTGGTGATGGATAGGCGGCATTCTCAGTGATGTTACCTCTGATCTCTGGTGATGGATAGGCGGTATTCTCAGTGATGTCACCTCTGATCTCTGGTGATGGATAGGAGGCATTCTCAGTGATGTCACTGCTGATCTCTAGTGATGGATAGGCGGCATTCTCAGTGATGTCACCGCTGATCTCTAGTGATGGATAGGCGGCATTCTCAGTGATGTCACTGCTGATCTCTAGTGATGGATAGGCGGCATTCTCAGTGATGTCACCGCTGATCTCTAGTGATGGATAGGCGGCATTCTCAGTGATATCACCGCTGATCTCTAGTGATGGATAGGCGGCATTCTCAGTGATGTCACCGCTGATCTCTGGTGATGGATAGGCGGCATTCTCAGTGATGTCACCGCTGATCTCTATTGATGGATAGGCGGCATTCTCAGTGATGTCACCGCTGATCTCTAGTGATGGATAGGCGGCATTCTCAGTGATGTCACCGCTGATCTCTGGTGATGGATAGGCGGCATTCTCAGTGATGTCACCTCTGATCTCTGGTGATGGATAGGCGGCATTCTCAGTGATGTCACCGCTGATCTCTGGTGATGGATAGGCGGCATTCTCAGTGTTGTCACCTCTGATCTCTGGTGATGGATAGGCGGCATTCTCAGTGATGTCACCGCTGATCTCTAGTGATGGATAGGCGGCATTCTCAGTGATGTCACCGCTGATCTCTAGTGATGGATAGGCGGCATTCTCAGTGATGTCACCGCTGATCTCTGGTGATGGATAGGCGGCATTCTCAGTGATGTCACCGCTGATCTCTGGTGATGGATAGGCGGCATTCTCAGTGATGTCACCGCTGATCTCTGGTGATGGATAGGCGGCATTCTCAGTGATGTCACCGCTGATCTCTGGTGATGGATAGGCGGCATTCTCAGTGATGTCACCGCTGATCTCTGGTGATGGATAGGCGGCATTCTCAGTGATGTCACCGCTGATCTCTGGTGATGGATAGGAGGCATTCTCAGTGATTCCCAGTTTCTCCTGCCCCTTGGTTTTGCTGTATGATAGGTGTAGTAGTTCCCTGTTGTGCTCTTACCATTTCCTTAGTGATAATTTCCATTTCTTACAATTTTCAGTGACTCCGAAGTGTCGTCTGATGCATCTCGAGATGCTGCACAAGAGCCGCAGTTGGCGGAGTCTCCCCAGTCGCAATAAGTTGGAGATTGATAACTTGTACGATCCGGAGTGCGAGGAGAGCGGAGCCTTCAAAGCGAAACAATGCGACGAAGATTCTAACTTGTGCTGGTGTGTGGACAGCGCGGGGGTCCGGGTGACGGACAAGACCAGCGATGACCCCAAGTGCGATAAGCTTGTGAGCGTGCGGTACGTAGACGACGCTTACACTTTGTATGATTTGTGATATTGTAGATTTTTTTTTTTGGGCTGGAAACGCCACAAGATGCATTTATCCTCACAGGGGATGAGATGATGGGGGCCGCCAAATGATCCTACTGTGTATTACTCGGTCAAGAAAATCCTGTGTTCGCCTACTTAGGAATATGGGACTTAAAATAAATACCGCCAGATGGAGCGCCACCACTGCCCACAGGTTGTGTCTGGTATTACAATAGAACTGTACTCAATTGAACGGGACTGAGTTGCAATACCACACATGTCCTGAGAACAGGGGTGGTGTGGTTTTGGGGAAAGGGCACCCATGTTTTTCCAGTCAAGGACAATCCCTTCAACTAGTAAGGTATTCGTATCGTCATAAGCCTGATCTGCGCAGCAGTTGCCATTTTTGAAGTAATTTTCCTTTGCATTTTTTTGCAACAACTTTGCGTATAGCCGTGCACATATCAAGGCTTCTTTTTTATTTTACCTTCAATGAAATGATAAAATAGTTTGCAAAAGTTTCCATCTCCGGTGCGGCAGCATCATGTCCTTCTGATCGCAGCCTTTTTGTTTTTCAGCCTCATCCAGATTCATTTCACCTTCAAAGCGGATGTGGAGCTGCTGAAAGGGAAAGAGGAGGAACTCCGCAGGTCAGTGCCGCATCCTCTCCTGTCAATGCCGCGTCCTCTCCCGTCAGGGCCGCGTCCTCTCCCGTCAGGGCCGCGTCCTCTCCCGTCAGTGGCGCGTCTTCCGCGTCCTCCCCCGTCAGGGCCGCGTCCTCCCCCGTCAGGGCCGCGTCCTCCCCCGTCAGGGCCGCGTCCTCTCCCGTCAGGGCCGCGTCCTCTCCCGTCAGTGCCGCGTCCTCTCCCGTCAGTGCCGCGTCCTCTCCCGTCAGTGCCGCGTCCTCTCCCGTCAGTGCCGCGTCCTCTCCCGTCAGTGCCGCGTCCTCTCCCGTCAGGGCCGCTTCCTCTCCCGTCAGGGCCGCGTCCTCTCCCGTCAGGGCCGCATCCTCTCCCGTCAGTGCCTCGTCCTCTCCCGTCAGTGCCGCGTCCTCTCTCGTCAGGGCCGCGTCCTCTCCGGTCAGGGCCGGTCCCCCCCCCCTCCCCATCAGTGCCGCGTCCTCCCCCCGTCAGAGCCGCGTCCTCTCCCGTCAGTGCCGCGTCCTCTCCCGTCAGTGCCGCGTCCTCCCCCGTCAGGGCCGCGTCCTCCCCCGTCAGGGCCGCGTCCTCCCCCGTCAGCGCCGCGTCCTCTCCCATCAGTGCCGCATCTTCCGCGTCCTCCCCCGTCAGGGCCGCGTCCTCCCCCGTCAGTGCCGTGTCCTCTCCCGTCAGTGGCGCGTCTTCCGCGTCCTCCCCCGTCAGGGCCGCGTCCTCCCCCGTCAGGGCCGCGTCCTCCCCCGTCAGGGCCGCCTCCTCTCCCGTCAGGGCCGCGTCCTCTCCCGTCAGTGCCGCGTCCTCTCCCGTCAGTGCCGCGTCCTCTCCCGTCAGTGCCGCGTCCTCTCCCGTCAGTGCCGCGTCCTCTCCCGTCAGTGCCGCGTCCTCCCCCCGTCAGTGCCGCGTCCTCCCCCCGTCAGTGCCGCGTCCTCTCCCGTCAGTGCCGCGTCCTCTCCCGTCAGGGCCGCTTCCTCTCCCGTCAGGGCCGCGTCCTCTCCCGTCAGTGCCGCGTCCTCTCCCGTCAGTGCCGCGTCCTCTCCCGTCAGGGCCGCGTCCTCTCCCATCAGGGCCGCTTCCTCTCCCGTCAGGGCCACGTCCTCTCCCGTCAGTGCCGCGTCCTCTCCCGTCAGTGCCGCGTCCTCTCCCGTCAGGGCCGCTTCCTCTCCCGTCAGGGCCGCGTCCTCTCCCGTCAGTGCCTCGTCCTCTCCCGTCAGTGCCGCGTCCTCTCCCGTCAGGGCCGCGATCCCCCCCCCCCATCAGTGCCGCGTCCTCCCCCCGTCAGTGCCGCATCCTCTCCCGTCAGTGCCGCGTCCTCTCCCGTCAGTGCCGCGTCCTCTCCCGTCAGTGCCGCGTCCTCCCCCCGTCAGTGCCGCGTCCTCTCCCGTCAGTGCCGCGTCCTCTCCCGTCAGTGCCGCGTCCTCTCCCGTCAGGGCCGCTTCCTCTCCCGTCAGGGCCGCGTCCTCTCCCTTCAGTGCCGCGTCCTCTCCCGTCAATGCCGCGTCCTCTCCCGTCAGTGCCGCGTCCTCTCTCGTCAGTGCCGCGTCCTCCCCCCGTCAGTGCCGCGTCCTCTCCCGTCAGTGCCGCGTCCTCTCCCGTCAGTGCCGCGTCCTCTCCCGTCAGTGCCGCGTCCTCTCCCGTCAGTGCCGCGTCCTCTCCCGTCAGGGCCGCGTCCTCCCCCGTCAGGGCCGCGTCCTCCCCCGTCAGGGCCGCGTCCTCCCCCGTCAGGGCCGCGTCCTCTCCCGTCAGCGCCGCGTCCTCCCCCGTCAGCGCCGCGTCCTCCCCCGTCAGCGCCGCGTCCTCTCCCGTCAGCGCCGCGTCCTCCCCCGTCAGCGCCGCGTCCTCTCCCGTCAGTGCCGCATCTTCCGCGTCCTCCCCCGTCAGGGCCGCGTCCTCTCCGGTCAGGGCCGCGTCCTCTCCCGTCAGTGCCGCGTCCTCTCCCGTCAGTGGCGCGTCTTCCGCGTCCTCCCCCGTCAGGGCCGCGTCCTCCCCCGTTAGTGCCGCGTCCTCTCCCGTCAGTGCCGCGTCCTCCCCCGTCAGTGCCGCGTCCTCCCCCGTCAGGGCCGCGTCCTCTCCCGTCAGTGCCGCGTCCTCTCCCGTCAGTGCCGCGTCCTCTCCCGTCAGTGCCGCGTCCTCCCCCGTCAGGGCCGCGTCCTCTCCCGTCAGGGCCGCGTCCTCTCCCGTCAGGGCCGCGTCCTCTCCCGTCAGTGCCGCGTCCTCTCCCGTCAGTGGCGCGTCCTCTCCCGTCAGTGGCGCGTCTTCCGCGTCCTCCCCCGTCAGGGCCGCGTCCTCCCCCGTCAGTGCCGCGTCCTCTCCCGTCAGTGCCGCGTCCTCCCCCGTCAGTGCCGCGTCCTCTCCCGTCAGTGCCGCGTCCTCCCCCGTCAGCGCCGCGTCCTCTCCCGTCAGCGCCGCGTCCTCCCCCGTCAGCGCCGCGTCCTCTCCCGTCAGTGCCGCGTCCTCCCCCGTCAGCGCCGCGTCCTCTCCCGTCAGTGCCGCATCTTCCGCGTCCTCCCCCGTCAGGGCCGCGTCCTCTCCGGTCAGGGCCGCGTCCTCTCCCGTCAGTGCCGCGTCCTCTCCCGTCAGTGGCGCGTCTTCCGCGTCCTCCCCCGTCAGGGCCGCGTCCTCCCCCGTTAGTGCCGCGTCCTCTCCCGTCAGTGCCGCGTCCTCCCCCGTCAGTGCCGCGTCCTCCCCCGTCAGGGCCGCGTCCTCTCCCGTCAGTGCCGCGTCCTCTCCCGTCAGTGCCGCGTCCTCCCCCGTCAGGGCCGCGTCCTCTCCCGTCAGGGCCGCGTCCTCTCCCGTCAGGGCCGCGTCCTCTCCCGTCAGGGCCGCGTCCTCTCCCGTCAGTGGCGCGTCCTCTCCCGTCAGTGGCGCGTCTTCCGCGTCCTCCCCCGTCAGGGCCGCGTCCTCCCCCGTCAGTGCCGCGTCCTCTCCCGTCAGTGCCGCGTCCTCCCCCGTCAGTGCCGCGTCCTCTCCCGTCAGTGCCGCGTCCTCCCCCGTCAGCGCCGCGTCCTCTCCCGTCAGCGCCGCGTCCTCCCCCGTCAGTGCCGCGTCCTCCCCCGTCAGCGCTGCGTCCTCCCCCGTCAGTGCCGCGTACTCTCCGGTCAGCTGTAAAAAAATTTCGGACCTTGTCGGCTACTTTCTTTATTTCATCGTCTGACTCGTGTCTGTGTCCTTTTCTCCGTTGTTCTTGTATCTACAGGAAGCTGATCGCCAAAGTGTCGCGGTTCCTCCTGAAAGCGCCGCAGATGCTGCAGGTGACGGTGAGGACAGAACATCGTATCTTTATTTTCTCAGCTTATTATCAGACTTCAGTATGTAGTGCCCGATCTCCTGTAAGTTTTGCTCTTTGGTGACCTCCACTGTGGTGATCACAGGTCCTACATTGGTTGTCACCCACTTCTTGAGTTTCTATCCATCTTCTTACGTTCTTCCATTTCCTTTGGCAAAATACTGGTGCAATAAAAATGCCCCCCCCCCCTCCTATTGTAAATCCAGTTTATTAGCAAAATGTACGAATTTCCGCAGGATGTTTTTTATTTATTTTTTTAATTTATTGCAATATTAAAAGCTGAACACAATGTAACATCTTAGTGGTTTTTTTTTACACATTTCTCTACTTCAGTGTTTTTGATTTTTTTAGTTGAATGTTTGTAGGGTTAGTGAAGTATAATCGGGGTACGTGCCCAAAAGCCACAAATACTCGAGGAGTTTCTGAAAGAATTAACCCAACAGCGTGCGCTCGAGACTTCACAAATCTCATTGACTTTGCTGGTTCTGAGAAACACTCTGTGTCCCCCCCACAGCAAAACTGTAGCGTGTGAACAAGCCATGACAAGCATTTCACACACTTTTGTTGACAAATACATGAAGTTTCTGTGACGCCTCAATATTTCCAGCGTTGACCTGTTATTTCTCCAATCTGGATATCAGCTAGTGGGCAGATCCTGACAGATGATTACACAATCTTGTGCAATCTATTCTTTAAGTTCATCACAATTTCTGTGTTTTTGTCTGTCCACCTGCTCTTTGAGAATTAACTTTCATCCTGCAGAATATCTCTTCGTTCCTCTCACCCCCTCTATACACAGCCCCATCCTGCAGTACATCACTCCTCTCACCCCTTCTATACACAGCCCCATCCTGCAGTACGTCGCTCCTCTCATCCCTTCTATACACAGCCCCATCCTGCAGTGCGTCGCTCCTCTCATCCCTTCTATACACAGTCCCATCCTGCAGTACGTCGTTCCTCTCACCCCCTCTATACACAGCCCCATCTGGCAGTATGTCGTTCCTCTCAACCCCTCTATACACAGTCCCATATTGCAGTTCATCGCTCCTCTCACCCCCTCTATACACAGCCCCTTGCTGCAGTATGTTGCTCCTCTCACCCCCTCTATACACAGTCCCATCCTGCAGTACATCGTTCCCCTCACCCCATCTGGCGGTATGTCACACCTCTCACCCCCTCTGTACACAGCTCCATTCTGCAGTACGTCATTCCTCTCACCCCCTCTATACACAGCCCCATGCTGCAGTACGTCGTTCCTCTCACCCCCTCTATACACAGCCCCATCCTGCTGTATGTCGTTCCTCTCACCCCCTCTATACACAGTCCCATCTGGCAGTATGTCGCTCCTCTCACCCCCTCTATACACAGTCCCATCTGGCAGTATGTCGCTCCTCTCACCCCCTCTATACACAGTCCCATCTGGCAGTATGTCGCTCCTCTCACCCCCTCTATACACAGCCCCATCCTGCAGTATGTCGCTCATCTTGGTTCCTTACACACCTGCACCCTGCTTTATGAGCTCTGCATTGTAGTGAAGGACGGTCCAATACTTTCCATCACATTATCACTTACGACTGCACAGTGCATGATCAACCATGAGCACTGGAACTACAGCTGGACGGTGCCAATGCCACCTGGATAAATGGAGCCTAGGGGGCATCCTGTGGGGGTAATAGGTGCAAAACAGGGCATGTTTAAAATGAGTTATATTGATACAAATGAATACATTTCCTTGTACATTATTATAAAACCATTTTGTGTTTTTGGAAGTAACCCTTTAATGACGTTTTTTCTGCTGTTGCAACCCACTTCCATTTTTAGAAAGCAATTTTCACACGTCCAGTGAACGAAAGACTCCATTGCCCCCTCCACTTTTTCCTCCGTTCTTGCTCTAGGTGCAGGATCAGTGGATGTCAGTTTTATCTGTAGCCTGTAACCAGATGTAGTATCAATGCAGCACGGTGGCCCAGTGGTTATTAGCGCTGTAGCTTTGCAGTATTGAGCTTCTGGGATCAAATCTGAGACCTATAATGTTTTTTTCGGGTTTGTTAAAAAACCTGAGATTCTCCAAACTTCGATACTAAAGGTCGACTTGTGAGCAGCCACTGTGTTGCCCGGATCTATATATCGACCATAGATATATATATTTATCTACTAGATATGAGATGACTGCAATCCAGTATGTTGGTGGCTCAGTGGTTAGCACTGTTATGGTGCAGTATTGGGATCCAGGGTTCAAATCCTTGCATGCACTTTCTATGTCCTATCTTGGGTGGCTTTCTTTTTGTTGGTAAACATGCTGAACATTTATACTGTGAGCCCCACAATGTGTTATATCGTGCAAGTATAATTTATTCTGGTGGCTCAGTGGTTAGCACAGATGTTCTACCCCCATCACAGATAATATCGAAAAAGGAAGTTTGACACAAGAAGGATCACTTTATTCGTTTTTTCAAAAATAGATTTATTCACTTTTGAACCTGCGATGGTTCGATCAGTTGTTCTTTACATAGAAGAAATGACTGTCCTTTACCTAAGGTGACGCAATGGCTCAGTGGTTACTGCTGATGATTTGCAGAACTGAGGTCCTGGGTTCAACTCTCATTACGGTCAACTAAAAGACTGAATTATGATTTAGCTATAGAAGAAATTACAGCTACATCCGGAGCAGCAGTGGCTCAGTGGCTAGCAGCATATCCCTGCAGCAATGGGGACCTGGGTTCAATCCCGTGTGCAGAGTCTGTGTGTTCCTTGTTTCCCCTCCATGGACAGGACATTTATACTGTGACCTCACAATATCTAATAGTTTGGACTTAGTGGGGGGGAAAAAAAAATTCTTTCTATAGGAAGATGGTAATTTTATATTAAGTCCACGCTAGTGGATCTCTACTAGCTCATTTATATTATACAGGCCAAGATAGGGGGGTCACAGTATAAATGGCCAATCAGTATGTCTCTGCAGTGTAGGGGGGGTGGAAGACCCCCAACCTCAGGGAACATACAGATGGTGAGGATTGAACCCAGGACCCCAGCACTGCAGGGATATGCTGCTCACCACTGAGCCACCACTGATCCAGATGTAGGTGTCATCTCTTCTATATCTAAATCATCGTTCAGTATTTTAATTGACCTTAGTGAGAGTTGAACCCTGTACCTCACTGCTGCAAAACATCAGCGCTAACCACTGTGCTAATCACTGAGCCGCCGTGCTAACCACTGAGCCGCCGTGCTAACCACTGAGCCATCGTGCTAACCACTGAACTACCGTGCTAACCACTGAGCCACCTTAGATAAAGGATAGTTATTCCTTCTATATAATGCACTATGTATAGAACAACTGATCAAAACCATTGCGAGTTCAAAAGTAAATGAGTTTTTTGTTGCCAAAAATTAGATGTAAATCACCTTCTTTTGTCAAATAAATAACTGAACTTCCTTTTCAACGTTGTCTGTGGTAGGAGCTGAACCCAGGATGTCAGTGCTGTAGACCACCAGTGCTAACCACTGAGCCACCAGGCTGCTGTTACTACGAGCATGACATTTTCTTCTAGAACGAGGCAGAAAAGCAGCTGAAGTCCTCGCAGAGGAACTAAAAATAAAGGAAACCGAGTTATATTTTTGCATTCTTCACTATCATTTAATTGTCCTCCTTTTTGACAAAGAAATAAAAACAGTTTTGAGGATGTAAAGATGACACAAATCCAGACAATAACCCTCCAGAGCTTGGGTGGGATCTGTATCTAGGACCCCAGTGCTGGAAAGCACTAGTGCTAACTACTGAGCCATCGTGCGGCCAACAGGCTGATAATGCAGTATCACAGTATATAGAATTATTAGTCAAAGGTTCAAATTATCAACACGGACTAAAAATTAATGTAAAAAATGAATAATAATTGTAATCGCCTCACATTTCTCCCATTAAAATATAAAAAAGAAACCCAAAACATTTTTTGCATCACTGCATCCATAAAAGCCTGATCTAATAAAATATAAAAATAATGAACCTGTATGATAAATGCCAAGCTTTGCTATGCATTACATGGGCAGCAGGTCACAGCAGCCAGAGGGGCAGCAGGTCACAGCAGCCAGAGGGGCATTACTAAGTACTAATGACACTGGTCACAAAGGGGGAATAATCCTGAGACTTCAGGAGTCAATAAAGGGCATATTTTGTAGGGAATTTGAAGAAACTACTTTTTATATTAATTGTTCAGATATTTACCTTCTTATTGCATAGAAAGTTTGTCAATTTTTCTAATAAATGGAGTTTACAATGGGGGGGGATACTAGTGATTGCTTCTGTATGAACTGTAGCATAGAGGGGTAGATTTGCTATTCAGGACACAAGAAAAGCTGTGTGACCCACCGTGTAAATACTGAACATCAGAATTTGTAAGACAAATCCAGGAGCGAATGATAATGCAGAAGGGAGCGGATGACAATGCAGAAGGGAGCGGATGACAATGCAGAAGGGAGCGGATGATAATGCAGAAGTGGTGACGTGTGTCTATTATATTGTTCCTCTCCTGGTTTTAGCTTATAAATACTGATGTAAAATACTGACCACATACTGATAGTGTGAACGTGGCCTAGCATTGACCATACATTGCCTTATTCTCGGCCGTTGCAGGTTCACGAGCTCAGCCACGAAATCACCATGAAATTGTTTTCTACCAATGGGACGATGGATCCGGCGGACATCGCGACGGTGGCGTATTACATGGAGCGGGAGGTAAGACGTGACATCCCTGGTGGTCTGGAGCAGCGTTGTCCTGGTTGTTTAGGCCATAGCTGTGACCCATTCAGGCTGTTGGGTGGGAGTCGGACCCCCACCAATCAGATATTGATGACCTATGTTATAGATCCCTTTAATTGCATTATCTCTGGTGTTTTAGCCCGGTAGAAAGGTAATGAGTTTATCAAGGGGTCTCACAGCGGTGAGTTGTGCTATGAATGAGCCGGGCCACCTTACTTCTTTCAGAGACCACCGTGTAGCACAACCCAGACATTGACTTACATTGGGCGGCTGCTTCTATGCGGTGAAATTAGAGACGCTTTTCTTGCTTTTAAAAGCTAACGTTAGATATGAGCTGATCTGGAGGAGCGTCCTGTGCCAATAAAAATACTGGAAAGCCTGACGGACTCCATGAACACTAATGTGAACAGTCCCTGCGCAGCCTCCATTGTTATACACTAAGTACGCCACCTGCTGGACAACACTAGGTACTACCATGAACCCGGATGATGGCCCTGGAATAAAAGAAGCCGCATTTATCATTGATTGTAACCGGATGATATATTGTCCCTCAGCTAAAACGGAGTAAATTCAGCGTTCCCCTGGACGGATGGAGCTTGGAGGTCGACGTGGAATCCATCCGGGTTTTGTTTTTTGACAATGAACCGCCTCGGATCAACATGAAAAGCATCTCTCCCGGGTTTGCCGCCATCATCATCATCATCGCTCTGGCTATTCTCACCGGGATCGCAGTGTTTGTAAGTATATTGTGTAATATAGATCACATCCCATATGGATATATAGCCCGCCTCGATACAAATGTCGCAGTAAAGCGATCGCTCCCCTCTCGTGCCGTCACCCCTTTAGTGGGGTCCAGGGCTTCGCCCCTGTCGCCAACTGATGGATTTATAAGCTGGGGAGAGGCGATTGCCAAAACTCAACTTTTGCAAAAAAAAATAAAAAATTGAAACCAATACCCCTTGATTCCTGCAGGTGGTGCTGCAGCGGAGAGCGGAGCAGGAGCGCATTCAGTTTGAAGTCATTGAGGTAAGTGGTGGCCTGTAGCACCGTATTCACACATCTGTGATTCACGGACCGGCCGCAGGTCTCCAGACCGGAAATGTGACAGCCACATAGGCAAATATGAGACCTGTGAATCGAGGACCGTATCTGCACACAGATCTGTGAAGACAGCAGATTGCTCAGGGCAGGAGACGCACCGGGTGGGCCTGGTGTTATGATCATGGGTATAGGGAGACGGGCCTGTTGGGAGATCTCGGTACCTTATTCATCAGACGGCCATGTTGTATCAGATTGATCAGTAATTCTCGCTGTGTCTCCTGAGGGTCTACTAAATCAGACTTCATCTCACAAGGCCCTTCCTTCCAGTAACATCTGCACCTACCAGCAGCGATGCTGCAGAGCCGCACATGGTAGAGCCGCACACAGCAGGCAGAGCCGCACACAGCAGGCAGAGCCGCACACGGTAGAGCCGCACCCAGCAGGCAGAGCCGCACCCAGCAGGCAGAGCCGCACACGGTAGAGCCGCACCCAGCAGGCAGAGCCGCACACGGTAGAGCCGCACACAGCAGGCAGAGCCGCACACAGCAGGCAGAGCCGCACACAGCAGGCAGAGCCGCACACGGTAGAGCCGCACACAGCAGGCAGAGCCGCACACAGCAGGGAGAGCCGCACACGGTAGAGCCGCACACAGCAGGCAGAGCCACACATGGTAGAGCCGCACACGGTAGAGCCGCACACAGCAGGGAGAGCCGCACACGGTAGAGCCGCACCCAGCAGGTAGAGCCGCACACGGTAGAGCCGCACACAGCAGGCAGAGCCGCACACGGTAGATCTGCACACAGCAGGCAGAGCCACACACGGTAGAGCCGCACACGGTAGATCCGCACACGGTAGAGCCGCACACAGTAGATCCGCACCCAGCAGGCAGAGCCGCACACGGTAGAGCCGCACCCAGCAGGCAGAGCCACACACGGTAGATCCGCACACAGTAGAGCCGCACACAGTAGATCCGCACACAGCAGGCAGAGCCGCACACGGTAGATCCGCACACAGCAGGCAGAGCTGCACACGGTAGATCCGCACACAGCAGGCAGAGCCGCACACGGTAGAGCCGCACACGGTACAGCCGCACACGGTAGAGCCGCACACAGTAGATCCGCACACAGCAGGCAGAGCCGCACACAGTAGATCCGCACCCAGCAGGCAGAGCTGCACACGGTAGATCCGCACACAGCAGGCAGAGCCGCACACGGTAGATCCGCACACAGCAGGCAGAGCCACACACGGTAGATCCGCACACGGTAGAGCCGCACACAGTAGATCCGCACACAGCAGGCAGAGCCGCACACAGTAGATCCGCACACAGCAGGCAGAGCCGCACACGGTAGATCCGCACACAGCAGGCAGAGCTGCACACGGTAGATCCGCACACAGCAGGCAGAGCCGCACACGGTAGAGCCGCACACGGTAGAGCCGCACACAGTAGATCCGCACACAGCAGGCAGAGCCGCACACAGTAGATCCGCACCCAGCAGGCAGAGCCACACACGGTAGAGCCGCACCCAGCAGGCAGAGCTGCACACGGTAGATCCGCACACAGCAGGCAGAGCCGCACACGGTAGATCCGCACACAGCAGGCAGAGCCGCACACGGTAGAGCCGCACACAGTAGATCCGCACCCAGCAGGCAGAGCCACACACGGTAGAGCCGCACCCAGCAGGCAGAGCTGCACACGGTAGATCCGCACACAGCAGGCAGAGCCGCACACGGTAGATCCGCACACAGCAGGCAGAGCCACACATGGTAGAGCCGCACACGGTAGAGCCGCACACAGTAGATCCGCACCCAGCAGGCAGAGCCACACACGGTAGAGCCGCACCCAGCAGGCAGAGCTGCACACGGTAGATCCGCACACAGCAGGCAGAGCCGCACACAGTAGATCCGCACCCAGCAGGCAGAGCCACACACGGTAGAGCCGCACCCAGCAGGCAGAGCTGCACACGGTAGATCCGCACACAGCAGGCAGAGCCGCACACGGTAGATCCGCACACAGCAGGCAGAGCCGCACACGGTAGAGCCGCACACAGTAGATCCGCACCCAGCAGGCAGAGCCACACACGGTAGAGCCGCACCCAGCAGGCAGAGCTGCACACGGTAGATCCGCACACAGCAGGCAGAGCCGCACACGGTAGATCCGCACACAGCAGGCAGAGCCACACACGGTAGATCCGCACACGGTAGAGCCGCACACAGTAGATCCGCACCCAGCAGGCAGAGCCGCACACGGTAGAGCCGCACCCAGCAGGCAGAGCCACACACGGTAGATCCGCACACGGTAGAGCCGCACACAGTAGATCCGCACACAGCAGGCAGAGCCGCACACGGTAGATCCGCACACAGCAGGCAGAGCCGCACACGGTAGATCCGCACACAGCAGGCAGAGCCGCACACGGTAGATCCGCACACAGCAGGCAGAGCCACACATGGTAGAGCCGCACACGGTAGAGCCGCACCCAGCAGGCAGAGCCACACACGGTAGATCCGCACACGGTAGAGCCGCACACAGTAGATCCGCACACAGCAGGCAGAGCCGCACACGGTAGATCCGCACACAGCAGGCAGAGCCGCACACGGTAGTTCCGCACACAGCAGGCAGAGCCGCACACGGTAGAGCCGCACCCAGCAGGCAGAGCCGCACACGGTAGATCCGCACACAGCAGGCAGAGCCGCACACGGTAGATCCGCACACAGCAGGCAGAGCCACACACGGTAGAGCCGCACACGGTAGATCCGCACACAGCAGGCAGAGCCACACATGGTAGAGCCGCACACGGTAGAGCCGCACCCAGCAGGCAGAGCCGCACACGGTAGAGCCGCACCCAGCAGGCAGAGCCGCACACGGTAGAGCCGCACCCAGCAGGCAGAGCCGCACACGGTAGATCCGTACACAGCAGGCAGAGCCGCACACGGTAGATCCGCACACAGCAGGCAGAGCCGCACACGGTAGATCTGCAGACAGCAGGCAGAGCCGCACACGGTAGAGCCGCACACGGCAGGCAGAGCCACACACGGTAGAGCCGCACACAGCAGGCAGAGCCACACACGGTAGATCCGCACATGGTAGAGCCGCACACAGTAGATCCGCACACAGCAGGCAGAGCCGCACACGGTAGATCCGCACACAGCAGGCAGAGCCGCACACGGTAGATCCGCACACAGCAGGCAGAGCCGCAGACGGTAGATCCGCACACAGCAGGCAGAGCCGCACACAGCAGGCAGAGCCGCACCCGGTAGAGCCGCACCCAGCAGGCAGAGCCGCACACGGTAGATCCGCACACAGCAGGCAGAGCCGCACACGGTAGATCCGCACACAGCAGGCAGAGCCGCACACGGTAGAGCCGCACCCAGCAGGCAGAGCCGCACACGGTAGATCCGCACACAGCAGGCAGAGCCACACATGGTAGAGCCGCACACGGTAGAGCCGCACCCAGCAGGCAGAGCCACACACGGTAGATCCGCACACGGTAGAGCCGCACACAGTAGATCCGCACACAGCAGGCAGAGCCGCACACGGTAGATCCGCACACAGCAGGCAGAGCCGCACACGGTAGTTCCGCACACAGCAGGCAGAGCCGCACACGGTAGAGCCGCACCCAGCAGGCAGAGCCGCACACGGTAGATCCGCACACAGCAGGCAGAGCCGCACACGGTAGATCCGCACACAGCAGGCAGAGCCGCAGACGGTAGATCCGCACACAGCAGGCAGAGCCGCACACAGCAGGCAGAGCCGCACCCGGTAGAGCCGCACCCAGCAGGCAGAGCCGCACACAGTAGATCCGCACACAGCAGGCAGAGCCGCACACGGTAGATCCGCACACAGCAGGCAGAGCCGCACACGGTAGATCCGCACACAGCAGGCAGAGCCGCACACGGTAGATCCGCACACAGCAGGCAGAGCCACACATGGTAGAGCCGCACACGGTAGAGCCGCACCCAGCAGGCAGAGCCACACACGGTAGATCCGCACACGGTAGAGCCGCACACAGTAGATCCGCACACAGCAGGCAGAGCCGCACACGGTAGATCCGCACACAGCAGGCAGAGCCGCACACGGTAGTTCCGCACACAGCAGGCAGAGCCGCACACGGTAGAGCCGCACCCAGCAGGCAGAGCCGCACACGGTAGATCCGCACACAGCAGGCAGAGCCACACACGGTAGAGCCGCACACGGTAGATCCGCACACAGCAGGCAGAGCCACACATGGTAGAGCCGCACACGGTAGAGCCGCACACGGTAGAGCCGCACCCAGCAGGCAGAGCCGCACCCAGCAGGCAGAGCCGCACACGGTAGATCTGCACACAGCAGGCAGAGCCGCACACGGTAGAGCCGCACACGGCAGGCAGAGCCACACACGGTAGAGCCGCACACAGCAGGCAGAGCCACACACGGTAGAGCCGCACACAGTAGATCCGCACACAGCAGGCAGAGCCGCACACGGTAGATCCGCACACAGCAGGCAGAGCCGCACACGGTAGATCCGCACACAGCAGGCAGAGCCGCACACGGTAGATCCGCACACAGCAGGCAGAGCCGCACACAGCAGGCAGAGCCGCACCCGGTAGAGCCGCACCCAGCAGGCAGAGCCGCACACGGTAGATCCGCACACAGCAGGCAGAGCCGCACACGGTAGATCCGCACACAGCAGGCAGAGCCGCACACGGTAGAGCCGCACCCAGCAGGCAGAGCCGCACACGGTAGATCCGCACACAGCAGGCAGAGCCGCACACGGTAGATCCGCACACAGCAGGCAGAGCCACACACGGTAGAACCGCACACAGCAGGCAGAGCCGCACACGGTAGAGCCGCACACAGTAGATCCGCACCCAGCAGGCAGAGCCGCACACGGTAGAGCCGCACCCAGCAGGCAGAGCCGCACACGGTAGATCCGCACACAGCAGGCAGAGCCACACACGGTAGAGCCGCACACAGCAGGCAGAGCCGCACACGGTAGATCCGCACACAGCAGGCAGAGCCGCACACGGTAGAGCCGCACACAGCAGGCAGAGCCGCACACGGTAGAGCCGCACACAGCAGGCAGAGCCGCACACGGTAGAGCCGCACACAGCAGGCAGAGCCGCACACGGTAGAGCCGCACACAGCAGGCAGAGCCGCACACGGTAGATCCGCACACAGCAGGCAGAGCCGCACACGGTAGAGCCGCACACAGCAGGCAGAGCCGCACACGGTAGAGCCGCACACAGCAGGCAGAGCCGCACACGGTAGAGCCGCACACAGCAGGCAGAGCCGCACACAGTAGATCCGCACACAGCAGGCAGAGCCGCACACGGTAGATCCGCACACAGCAGGCAGAGCCGCACACGGTAGATCCGCACACAGCAGGCAGAGCCGCACACGGTAGATCCGCACACAGCAGGCAGAGCCACACATGGTAGAGCCGCACACGGTAGAGCCGCACCCAGCAGGCAGAGCCACACACGGTAGATCCGCACACGGTAGAGCCGCACACAGTAGATCCGCACACAGCAGGCAGAGCCGCACACGGTAGATCCGCACACAGCAGGCAGAGCCGCACACGGTAGTTCCGCACACAGCAGGCAGAGCCGCACACGGTAGATCCGCACACAGCAGGCAGAGCCGCACACGGTAGATCCGCACACAGCAGGCAGAGCCACACACGGTAGAGCCGCACACGGTAGATCCGCACACAGCAGGCAGAGCCACACATGGTAGAGCCGCACACGGTAGAGCCGCACCCAGCAGGCAGAGCCGCACACGGTAGAGCCGCACCCAGCAGGCAGAGCCGCACACGGTAGAGCCGCACCCAGCAGGCAGAGCCGCACACGGTAGATCCGTACACAGCAGGCAGAGCCGCACACGGTAGATCCGCACACAGCAGGCAGAGCCGCACACGGTAGATCTGCACACAGCAGGCAGAGCCGCACACGGTAGAGCCGCACACGGCAGGCAGAGCCACACACGGTAGAGCCGCACACAGCAGGCAGAGCCACACACGGTAGAGCCGCACACAGTAGATCCGCACACAGCAGGCAGAGCCGCACATGGTAGATCCGCACACAGCAGGCAGAGCCGCACACGGTAGATCCGCACACAGCAGGCAGAGCCGCACACGGTAGATCCGCACACAGCAGGCAGAGCCGCACACAGCAGGCAGAGCCGCACCCGGTAGAGCCGCACCCAGCAGGCAGAGCCGCACACGGTAGATCCGCACACAGCAGGCAGAGCCGCACACGGTAGATCCGCACACAGCAGGCAGAGCCGCACACGGTAGAGCCGCACCCAGCAGGCAGAGCCGCACACGGTAGATCCGCACACAGCAGGCAGAGCCGCACACGGTAGATCCGCACACAGCAGGCAGAGCCACACACGGTAGAGCCGCACACAGCAGGCAGAGCCACACACGGTAGAGCCGCACACAGTAGATCCGCACACAGCAGGCAGAGCCGCACACGGTAGATCCGCACACAGCAGGCAGAGCCGCACACGGTAGATCCGCACACAGCAGGCAGAGCCGCACACGGTAGATCCGCACACAGCAGGCAGAGCCGCACACAGCAGGCAGAGCCGCAACCGGTAGAGCCGCACCCAGCAGGCAGAGCCGCACACGGTAGATCCGCACACAGCAGGCAGAGCCGCACACGGTAGATCCGCACACAGCAGGCAGAGCCGCACACGGTAGAGCCGCACACAGCAGGCAGAGCCGCACACAGCAGGCAGAGCCACACACGGTAGAGCCGCACACAGCAGGCAGAGCCGCACACGGTAGATCCGCACACAGCAGGCAGAGCCACACACGGTAGAGCCGCACACAGCAGGCAGAGCCGCACACGGTAGATCCGCACACAGCAGGCAGAGCCGCACACGGTAGAGCCGCACACAGCAGGCAGAGCCGCACACGGTAGAGCCGCACACAGCAGGCAGAGCCGCACACGGTAGATCCGCACACAGCAGGCAGAGCCGCACACGGTAGAGCCGCACACAGCAGGCAGAGCCGCACACGGTAGAGCCGCACACAGCAGGCAGAGCCGCACACGGTAGATCCGCACACGGTAGAGCCGCACACAGTAGATCCGCACCCAGCAGGCAGAGCCACACACGGTAGATCCGCACACAGCAGGCAGAGCCGCACACGGTAGATCCGCACACAGCAGGCAGAGCCGCACACGGTAGATCCGCACACAGCAGGCAGAGCCGCACACGGTAGATCCGCACACAGCAGGCAGAGCCGCACACGGTAGATCCGCACACAGCAGGCAGAGCCACACATGGTAGAGCCGCACACGGTAGAGCCGCACCCAGCAGGCAGAGCCACACACGGTAGATCCGCACACGGTAGAGCCGCACACAGTAGATCCGCACACAGCAGGCAGAGCTGCACACGGTAGATCCGCACACAGCAGGCAGAGCCGCACACGGTAGTTCCGCACACAGCAGGCAGAGCCGCACACGGTAGAGCCGCACCCAGCAGGCAGAGCCGCACACGGTAGATCCGCACACAGCAGGCAGAGCCGCACACGGTAGATCCGCACACAGCAGGCAGAGCCACACACGGTAGAGCCGCACACGGTAGATCCGCACACAGCAGGCAGAGCCACACATGGTAGAGCCGCACACGGTAGAGCCGCACCCAGCAGGCAGAGCCGCACACGGTAGAGCCGCACCCAGCAGGCAGAGCCGCACACGGTAGAGCCGCACCCAGCAGGCAGAGCCGCACACGGTAGATCCGTACACAGCAGGCAGAGCCGCACACGGTAGATCCGCACACAGCAGGCAGAGCCGCACACGGTAGATCTGCACACAGCAGGCAGAGCCGCACACGGTAGAGCCGCACACGGCAGGCAGAGCCACACACGGTAGAGCCGCACACAGCAGGCAGAGCCACACACGGTAGAGCCGCACACAGTAGATCCGCACACAGCAGGCAGAGCCGCACACGGTAGATCCGCACACAGCAGGCAGAGCCGCACACGGTAGATCCGCACACAGCAGGCAGAGCCGCACACGGTAGATCCGCACACAGCAGGCAGAGCCGCACACAGCAGGCAGAGCCGCAACCGGTAGAGCCGCACCCAGCAGGCAGAGCCGCACACGGTAGATCCGCACACAGCAGGCAGAGCCGCACACGGTAGATCCGCACACAGCAGGCAGAGCCGCACACGGTAGATCCGCACACAGCAGGCAGAGCCGCACACAGCAGGCAGAGCCGCACCCGGTAGAGCCGCACCCAGCAGGCAGAGCCGCACACGGTAGATCCGCACACAGCAGGCAGAGCCGCACACGGTAGATCCGCACACAGCAGGCAGAGCCGCACACGGTAGAGCCGCACCCAGCAGGCAGAGCCGCACACGGTAGATCCGCACACAGCAGGCAGAGCCGCACACGGTAGATCCGCACACAGCAGGCAGAGCCACACACGGTAGAGCCGCACACAGCAGGCAGAGCCGCACACGGTAGAGCCGCACACAGCAGGCAGAGCCGCACACAGCAGGCAGAGCCACACACGGTAGAGCCGCACACAGCAGGCAGAGCCGCACACGGTAGATCCGCACACAGCAGGCAGAGCCACACACGGTAGAGCCGCACACAGCAGGCAGAGCCGCACACGGTAGATCCGCACACAGCAGGCAGAGCCGCACACGGTAGAGCCGCACACAGCAGGCAGAGCCGCACACGGTAGAGCCGCACACAGCAGGCAGAGCCGCACACGGTAGATCCGCACACAGCAGGCAGAGCCGCACACGGTAGAGCCGCACACAGCAGGCAGAGCCGCACACGGTAGATCCGCACACAGCAGGCAGAGCCGCACACGGTAGATCCGCACACAGCAGGCAGAGCCACAGCTGATCGCAGAACTATGCATGTGACAGCTGAACAAATCTCCACATAATCGAGAACTCTCCCAGGCAGACATCGGCCGGCAGCGCAGCTTCTGTCGTCCTCCACATGTCACTTTCTGTTTTCAATGATGAGGGATGAAATCCGCTGCTAAATCCGGAGGTCGCACTTGCAGGTTTTGCAATGAATTTCAGCATTGAACATTTTTTTTCGTTCCTATTATCAGAATCTGAAATATTAAGTGATGGGATGTGACGATTTTTGTATTTCTTCCTCAGGGTCACGAGCTGGAAGATTATCAGATGGCGCAGAGGGACGGGATGAGATATTATTACTCCTGAATAAAGAGGAAGGTTGTTACTAAAGTCTGTTCTATGTGAAAGATTTAAGTGGGGTAAAGCGGTCTACTGCAAAGAGACATGTTGTTCAGTTTCCCCTATAAATGCTGATCGATGGGGGGTTATGGCCGAAGATCCCACTGATCGCACAACAGAAAAAGCTCAGAGCGGCGTATACTCTCAGACTTACTAATGAATCCGTATACCTGTGCACTCATACAGTATTCAGTCCGTATACCTCTGTGCACTCACTCATACAGTATTCAGCCCGTATACCTCTGTGCACTCATACAGTATTCAGTCCGTATACCTCTGTGCACTCATACAGTATTCAGTCCGTATACCTCTGTGCACTCATACAGTATTCAGTCCGTATACCTCTGTGCACTCATACAGCATTCAGTCCGTATACCTCTGTGCACTCATACAGCATTCAGTCCGTATACCTCTGTGCACTAATATAGTATTCAGTCCGTATACCTCTGTGCACTCATACAGCATTCAGTCCGTATACCTCTGTGCACTCATACAGCATTCAGTCCGTATACCTCTGTGCACTAATATAGTATTCAGTCCGTATACCTCTGTGCACTCATACAGTATTCAGTCCGTATACCTCTGTGCACTCATACAGTATTCAGTCCGTATACCTCTGTGCACTCATACAGCATTCAGTCCGTATACCTCTGTGCACTCATACAGCATTCAGTCCGTATACCTCTGTGCACTCATACAGCATTCAGTCCGTATACCTCTGTGCACTCATACAGCATTCAGTCCGTATACCTCTGTGCACTAATATAGTATTCAGTCCGTATACCTCTGTGCACTCATACAGCATTCAGTCCGTATACCTCTGTGCACTCATACAGCATTCAGTCCGTATACCTCTGTGCACTAATATAGTATTCAGTCCGTATACCTCTGTGCACTCATACAGCATTCAGTCCGTATACCTCTGTGCACTCATACAGTATTCAGTCCGTATACCTCTGTGCACTCATACAGTATTCAGTCCGTATACCTCTGTGCACTCATACAGCATTCAGTCCGTATACCTCTGTGCACTAATATAGTATTCAGTCCGTATACCTCTGTGCGCTCATACAGTATTCAGTCCGTATACCTCTGTGCACTCATACAGTATTCAGTCCGTATACCTCTGTGCACTCATACAGTATTCAGTCCGTATACTCCTGTACACGCCCTCATACAGTATTCAGTCCGTATACCTCTGTGCACTCCCTCATACAGTATTCAGTCCGTATACCTCTGTGCACTCATACAGTATTCAGTCAGTATACCTCTGTGCACTCATACAGTATTCAGTCCGTATACCTCTGTGCACTCCCTCATACAGTATTCAGTCCGTATACCTCTGTGCACTCATACAGTATTCAGTCCGTATACTCCTGTACACGCCCTCATACAGTATTCAGTCCGTATACCTCTGTGCACTCCCTCATACAGTATTCAGTCCGTATACCTCTGTGCACTCATACAGTATTCAGTCCGTATACCTCTGTGCACTCATACAGTATTCAGTCCGTATACCTCTGTGCACTCCCTCATACAGTATTCAGTCCGTATACCTCTGTGCACTCATACAGTATTCAGTCCGTATACCTCTGTGCACTCATACAGCATTCAGTCCGTATACCTCTGTGCACTCATACAGTATTCAGTCCGTATACCTCTGTGCACTCATACAGTATTCAGTCCGTATACCTCTGTACACTCCCTCATACAGTATTCAGTCCGTATACCTCTGTGCACTCCCTCATACAGTATTCAGTCCGTATACCTCTGTGCACTCATACAGTATTCAGTCCGTATACCTCTGTGCACTCATACAGTATTCAGTCCGTATACCTCTGTGCACTCATACAGCATTCAGTCCGTATACCTCTGTGCACTCATACAGTATTCAGTCCGTATACCTCTGTGCACTCATACAGTATTCAGTCCGTATACCTCTGTACACTCCCTCATACAGTATTCAGTCCGTATACCTCTGTGCACTCCCTCATACAGTATTCAGTCCGTATACCTCTGTGCACTCATACAGTATTCAGTCCGTATACCTCTGTGCACTCATACAGTATTCAGTCCGTATACCTCTGTGCACTCATACAGCATTCAGTCCGTATACCTCTGTGCACTCATACATTATTCAGTCCGTATACCTCTGTGCACTCATACAGCATTCAGTCCGTATACCTCTGTGCACTCATACAGTATTCAGTCCGTATACCTCTGTGCACTCATACAGTATTCAGTCCGTATACCTCTGTGCACTCATACAGTATTCAGTCCGTATACCTCTGTGCACTCATACAGTATTCAGTCCGTATACCTCTGTGCACTCATACAGTATTCAGTCCGTATACCTCTGTGCACTCATACAGCATTCAGTCCGTATACCTCTGTGCACTCATACAGTATTCAGTCCGTATACCTCTGTGCACTCATACAGCATTCAGTCCGTATACCTCTGTGCACTCATACAGTATTCAGTCCGTATACCTCTGTGCACTCATACAGTATTCAGTCCGTATACCTCTGTACAGTCCCTCATACAGTATTCAGTCCGTATACCTCTGTGCACTCCCTCATACAGTATTCAGTCCGTATACCTCTGTGCACTCATACAGTATTCAGTCCGTATACCTCTGTGCACTCATACAGTATTCAATCCGTATACCTCTGTGCACTCATACAGCATTCAGTCCGTATACCTCTGTGCACTCATACAGTATTCAGTCCGTATACCTCTGTGCACTGATACAGTATTCAGTCCGTATACCTCTGTGCACTAATATAGTATTCAGTCCGTATACCTCTGTGCGCTCATACAGTATTCAGTCCGTATACCTCTGTGCACTCATACAGTATTCAGTCCGTATACCTCTGTGCACTCCCTCATACAGTATTCAGTCCGTATACCTCTGTGCACTCATACAGTATTCAGTCCGTATACCTCTGTGCACTCATACAGCATTCAGTCCGTATACCTCTGTGCACTCATACAGTATTCAGTCCGTATACCTCTGTGCACTCATACAGTATTCAGTCCGTATACCTCTGTACACTCCCTCATACAGTATTCAGTCCGTATACCTCTGTGCACTCCCTCATACAGTATTCAGTCCGTATACCTCTGTGCACTCATACAGTATTCAGTCCGTATACCTCTGTGCACTCATACAGTATTCAGTCCGTATACCTCTGTGCACTCATACAGCATTCAGTCCGTATACCTCTGTGCACTCATACATTATTCAGTCCGTATACCTCTGTGCACTCATACAGCATTCAGTCCGTATACCTCTGTGCACTCATACAGTATTCAGTCCGTATACCTCTGTGCACTCATACAGTATTCAGTCCGTATACCTCTGTGCACTCATACAGTATTCAGTCCGTATACCTCTGTGCACTCATACAGTATTCAGTCCGTATACCTCTGTGCACTCATACAGTATTCAGTCCGTATACCTCTGTGCACTCATACAGCATTCAGTCCGTATACCTCTGTGCACTCATACAGTATTCAGTCCGTATACCTCTGTGCACTCATACAGCATTCAGTCCGTATACCTCTGTGCACTCATACAGTATTCAGTCCGTATACCTCTGTGCACTCATACAGTATTCAGTCCGTATACCTCTGTACAGTCCCTCATACAGTATTCAGTCCGTATACCTCTGTGCACTCCCTCATACAGTATTCAGTCCGTATACCTCTGTGCACTCATACAGTATTCAGTCCGTATACCTCTGTGCACTCATACAGTATTCAATCCGTATACCTCTGTGCACTCATACAGCATTCAGTCCGTATACCTCTGTGCACTCATACAGTATTCAGTCCGTATACCTCTGTGCACTGATACAGTATTCAGTCCGTATACCTCTGTGCACTAATATAGTATTCAGTCCGTATACCTCTGTGCGCTCATACAGTATTCAGTCCGTATACCTCTGTGCACTCATACAGTATTCAGTCCGTATACCTCTGTACACTCCCTCATACAGTATTCAGTCCGTATACCTCTGTGCACTCATACAGTATTCAGTCCGTATACCTCTGTGCACTCATACAGTATTCAGTCCGTATACCTCTGTGCACTCATACAGTATTCAGTCCGTATACCTCTGTGCACTCATACAGTATTCAGTCCGTATACCTCTGTGCACTCATACAGTATTCAGTCCGTATACCTCTGTGCACTCATACAGTATTCAGTCCGTATACCTCTGTACACTCCCTCATACAGTATTCAGTCCGTATACCTCTGTACACTCCCTCATACAGCATTCAGTCCGTATACCTCTGTGCACTCATACAGTATTCAGTCCGTATACCTCTGTGCACTCATACAGTATTCAGTCCGTATACCTCTGTACACTCCCTCATACAGCATTCAGTCCGTATACCTCTGTGCACTCATACAGTATTCAGTCCGTATACCTCTGTGCACTCATACAGTATTCAGTCCGTATACCTCTGTGCACTCATACAGTATTCAGTCCGTATACCTCTGTACACTCCCTCATACAGTATTCAGTCCGTATACCTCTGTGCACTCCCTCATACAGTATTCAGTCCGTATACCTCTGTGCACTCATACAGTATTCAGTCCGTATACCTCTGTGCACTCATACAGCATTCAGTCCGTATACCTCTGTGCACTCATACAGTATTCAGTCCGTATACCTCTGTGCACTCATACAGTATTCAGTCCGTATACCTCTGTACACTCCCTCATACAGTATTCAGTCCGTATACCTCTGTGCACTCCCTCATACAGTATTCAGTCCGTATACCTCTGTGCACTCATACAGTATTCAGTCCGTATACCTCTGTGCACTCATACAGTATTCAGTCCGTATACCTCTGTGCACTCATACAGTATTCAGTCCGTATACCTCTGTGCACTCATACAGCATTCAATCCGTATACCTCTGTGCACTCATACAGCATTCAGTCCGTATACCTCTGTGCACTCATACAGCATTCAGTCCGTATACCTCTGTGCACTCATACAGCATTCAGTCCGTATACCTCTGTGCACTCATACAGTATTCAGTCCGTATACCTCTGTGCACTCATACAGCATTCAGTCCGTATACCTCTGTGCACTAATATAGTATTCAGTCCGTATACCTCTGTGCACTCATACAGCATTCAGTCCGTATACCTCTGTGCACTCATACAGCATTCAGTCCGTATACCTCTGTGCACTAATATAGTATTCAGTCCGTATACCTCTGTGCGCTCATACAGTATTCAGTCCGTATACCTCTGTGCACTCATACAGTATTCAGTCCGTATACCTCTGTGCACTCATACAGTATTCAGTCCGTATACTCCTGTACACTCCCTCATACAGTATTCAGTCCGTATACCTCTGTGCACTCATACAGTATTCAGTCCGTATACCTCTGTGCACTCATACAGCATTCAGTCCGTATACCTCTGTACACTCCCTCATACAGTATTCAGTCCGTATACCTCTGTGCACTCATACAGTATTCAGTCCGTATACCTCTGTGCACTCATACAGCATTCAGTCCGTATACCTCTGTGCACTCATACAGTATTCAGTCCGTATACCTCTGTGCACTCATGCAGTATTCAGTCCGTATACCTCTGTACACTCCCTCATACAGTATTCAGTCCGTATACCTCTGTGCACTCCCTCATACAGTATTCAGTCCGTATACCTCTGTGCACTCATACAGTATTCAGTCCGTATACCTCTGTGCACTCATACAGCATTCAGTCCGTATACCTCTGTGCACTCATACAGTATTCAGTCCGTATACCTCTGTGCACTCATACAGTATTCAGTCCGTATACCTCTGTACACTCCCTCATACAGTATTCAGTCCGTATACCTCTGTGCACTCCCTCATACAGTATTCAGTCCGTATACCTCTGTGCACTCATACAGCATTCAGTCCGTATACCTCTGTGCACTCATACAGTATTCAGTCCGTATACCTCTGTGCACTCATACAGTATTCAGTCCGTATACCTCTGTGCACTCATACAGTATTCAGTCCGTATACCTCTGTGCACTCATACAGTATTCAGTCCGTATACCTCTGTGCACTCATACAGTATTCAGTCCGTATACCTCTGTGCACTCATACAGCATTCAGTCCGTATACCTCTGTGCACTCATACAGTATTCAGTCCGTATACCTCTGTGCACTCATACAGCATTCAGTCCGTATACCTCTGTGCACTCATACAGTATTCAGTCCGTATACCTCTGTGCACTCATAGAGTATTCAGTCCGTATACCTCTGTACACTCCCTCATACAGTATTCAGTCCGTATACCTCTGTACACTCCCTCATACAGTATTCAGTCCGTATACCTCTGTGCACTCCCTCATACAGTATTCAGTCCGTATACCTCTGTGCACTCATACAGTATTCAGTCCGTATACCTCTGTGCACTCATACAGCATTCAGTCCGTATACCTCTGTGCACTCATACAGCATTCAGTCCGTATACCTCTGTGCACTCATACAGCATTCAGTCCGTATACCTCTGTGCACTCATACAGCATTCAGTCCGTATACCTCTGTGCACTAATATAGTATTCAGTCCGTATACCTCTGTGCACTCATACAGCATTCAGTCCGTATACCTCTGTGCACTCATACAGCATTCAGTCCGTATACCTCTGTGCACTAATATAGTATTCAGTCCGTATACCTCTGTGCACTCATACAGTATTCAGTCCGTATACCTCTGTGCACTCATACAGTATTCAGTCCGTATACCTCTGTGCACTCATACAGCATTCAGTCCGTATACCTCTGTGCACTCATACAGCATTCAGTCCGTATACCTCTGTGCACTCATACAGCATTCAGTCCGTATACCTCTGTGCACTCATACAGCATTCAGTCCGTATACCTCTGTGCACTAATATAGTATTCAGTCCGTATACCTCTGTGCACTCATACAGCATTCAGTCCGTATACCTCTGTGCACTCATACAGCATTCAGTCCGTATACCTCTGTGCACTAATATAGTATTCAGTCCGTATACCTCTGTGCACTCATACAGCATTCAGTCCGTATACCTCTGTGCACTCATACAGTATTCAGTCCGTATACCTCTGTGCACTCATACAGTATTCAGTCCGTATACCTCTGTGCACTCATACAGCATTCAGTCCGTATACCTCTGTGCACTAATATAGTATTCAGTCCGTATACCTCTGTGCGCTCATACAGTATTCAGTCCGTATACCTCTGTGCACTCATACAGTATTCAGTCCGTATACCTCTGTGCACTCATACAGTATTCAGTCCGTATACTCCTGTACACGCCCTCATACAGTATTCAGTCCGTATACCTCTGTGCACTCCCTCATACAGTATTCAGTCCGTATACCTCTGTGCACTCATACAGTATTCAGTCCGTATACCTCTGTGCACTCATACAGCATTCAGTCCGTATACCTCTGTGCACTCATACAGTATTCAGTCCGTATACCTCTGTGCACTCATACAGTATTCAGTCCGTATACCTCTGTGCACTCATACAGTATTCAGTCCGTATACCTCTGTGCACTCCCTCATACAGTATTCAGTCCGTATACCTCTGTGCACTCATACAGTATTCAGTCCGTATACCTCTGTGCACTCATACAGCATTCAGTCCGTATACCTCTGTGCACTCATACAGTATTCAGTCCGTATACCTCTGTGCACTCATACAGTATTCAGTCCGTATACCTCTGTACACTCCCTCATACAGTATTCAGTCCGTATACCTCTGTGCACTCCCTCATACAGTATTCAGTCCGTATACCTCTGTGCACTCATACAGTATTCAGTCCGTATACCTCTGTGCACTCATACAGTATTCAGTCCGTATACCTCTGTGCACTCATACAGCATTCAGTCCGTATACCTCTGTGCACTCATACAGTATTCAGTCCGTATACCTCTGTGCACTCATACAGTATTCAGTCCGTATACCTCTGTACACTCCCTCATACAGTATTCAGTCCGTATACCTCTGTGCACTCCCTCATACAGTATTCAGTCCGTATACCTCTGTGCACTCATACAGTATTCAGTCCGTATACCTCTGTGCACTCATACAGTATTCAGTCCGTATACCTCTGTGCACTCATACAGCATTCAGTCCGTATACCTCTGTGCACTCATACATTATTCAGTCCGTATACCTCTGTGCACTCATACAGCATTCAGTCCGTATACCTCTGTGCACTCATACAGTATTCAGTCCGTATACCTCTGTGCACTCATACAGTATTCAGTCCGTGTACCTCTGTGCACTCATACAGTATTCAGTCCGTATACCTCTGTGCACTCATACAGTATTCAGTCCGTATACCTCTGTGCACTCATACAGTATTCAGTCCGTATACCTCTGTGCACTCATACAGCATTCAGTCCGTATACCTCTGTGCACTCATACAGTATTCAGTCCGTATACCTCTGTGCACTCATACAGCATTCAGTCCGTATACCTCTGTGCACTCATACAGTATTCAGTCCGTATACCTCTGTGCACTCATACAGTATTCAGTCCGTATACCTCTGTACAGTCCCTCATACAGTATTCAGTCCGTATACCTCTGTGCACTCCCTCATACAGTATTCAGTCCGTATACCTCTGTGCACTCATACAGTATTCAGTCCGTATACCTCTGTGCACTCATACAGTATTCAATCCGTATACCTCTGTGCACTCATACAGCATTCAGTCCGTATACCTCTGTGCACTCATACAGTATTCAGTCCGTATACCTCTGTGCACTGATACAGTATTCAGTCCGTATACCTCTGTGCACTAATATAGTATTCAGTCCGTATACCTCTGTGCGCTCATACAGTATTCAGTCCGTATACCTCTGTGCACTCATACAGTATTCAGTCCGTATACCTCTGTACACTCCCTCATACAGTATTCAGTCCGTATACCTCTGTGCACTCCCTCATACAGTATTCAGTCCGTATACCTCTGTGCACTCATACAGTATTCAGTCCGTATACCTCTGTGCACTCATACAGTATTCAGTCCGTATACCTCTGTGCACTCATACAGCATTCAGTCCGTATACCTCTGTGCACTCATACAGTATTCAGTCCGTATACCTCTGTGCACTCATACAGTATTCAGTCCGTATACCTCTGTACACTCCCTCATACAGTATTCAGTCCGTATACCTCTGTGCACTCCCTCATACAGTATTCAGTCCGTATACCTCTGTGCACTCATACAGTATTCAGTCCGTATACCTCTGTGCACTCATACAGTATTCAGTCCGTATACCTCTGTGCACTCATACAGCATTCAGTCCGTATACCTCTGTGCACTCATACATTATTCAGTCCGTATACCTCTGTGCACTCATACAGCATTCAGTCCGTATACCTCTGTGCACTCATACAGTATTCAGTCCGTATACCTCTGTGCACTCATACAGTATTCAGTCCGTATACCTCTGTGCACTCATACAGTATTCAGTCCGTATACCTCTGTGCACTGATACAGTATTCAGTCCGTATACCTCTGTGCACTAATATAGTATTCAGTCCGTATACCTCTGTGCGCTCATACAGTATTCAGTCCGTATACCTCTGTGCACTCATACAGTATTCAGTCCGTATACCTCTGTACACTCCCTCATACAGTATTCAGTCCGTATACCTCTGTGCACTCATACAGTATTCAGTCCGTATACCTCTGTGCACTCATACAGTATTCAGTCCGTATACCTCTGTGCACTCATACAGTATTCAGTCCGTATACCTCTGTGCACTCATACAGTATTCAGTCCGTATACCTCTGTGCACTCATACAGTATTCAGTCCGTATACCTCTGTGCACTCATACAGTATTCAGTCCGTATACCTCTGTACACTCCCTCATACAGTATTCAGTCCGTATACCTCTGTACACTCCCTCATACAGCATTCAGTCCGTATACCTCTGTGCACTCATACAGTATTCAGTCCGTATACCTCTGTGCACTCATACAGTATTCAGTCCGTATACCTCTGTACACTCCCTCATACAGCATTCAGTCCGTATACCTCTGTGCACTCATACAGTATTCAGTCCGTATACCTCTGTGCACTCATACAGTATTCAGTCCGTATACCTCTGTGCACTCATACAGTATTCAGTCCGTATACCTCTGTACACTCCCTCATACAGTATTCAGTCCGTATACCTCTGTGCACTCCCTCATACAGTATTCAGTCCGTATACCTCTGTGCACTCATACAGTATTCAGTCCGTATACCTCTGTGCACTCATACAGCATTCAGTCCGTATACCTCTGTGCACTCATACAGTATTCAGTCCGTATACCTCTGTGCACTCATACAGTATTCAGTCCGTATACCTCTGTACACTCCCTCATACAGTATTCAGTCCGTATACCTCTGTGCACTCCCTCATACAGTATTCAGTCCGTATACCTCTGTGCACTCATACAGTATTCAGTCCGTATACCTCTGTGCACTCATACAGTATTCAGTCCGTATACCTCTGTGCACTCATACAGTATTCAGTCCGTATACCTCTGTGCACTCATACAGCATTCAATCCGTATACCTCTGTGCACTCATACAGCATTCAGTCCGTATACCTCTGTGCACTCATACAGCATTCAGTCCGTATACCTCTGTGCACTCATACAGCATTCAGTCCGTATACCTCTGTGCACTCATACAGTATTCAGTCCGTATACCTCTGTGCACTCATACAGCATTCAGTCCGTATACCTCTGTGCACTAATATAGTATTCAGTCCGTATACCTCTGTGCACTCATACAGCATTCAGTCCGTATACCTCTGTGCACTCATACAGCATTCAGTCCGTATACCTCTGTGCACTAATATAGTATTCAGTCCGTATACCTCTGTGCGCTCATACAGTATTCAGTCCGTATACCTCTGTGCACTCATACAGTATTCAGTCCGTATACCTCTGTGCACTCATACAGTATTCAGTCCGTATACTCCTGTACACTCCCTCATACAGTATTCAGTCCGTATACCTCTGTGCACTCATACAGTATTCAGTCCGTATACCTCTGTGCACTCATACAGCATTCAGTCCGTATACCTCTGTACACTCCCTCATACAGTATTCAGTCCGTATACCTCTGTGCACTCATACAGTATTCAGTCCGTATACCTCTGTGCACTCATACAGTATTCAGTCCGTATACCTCTGTGCACTCATGCAGTATTCAGTCCGTATACCTCTGTACACTCCCTCATACAGAATTCAGTCCGTATACCTCTGTGCACTCCCTCATACAGTATTCAGTCCGTATACCTCTGTGCACTCATACAGTATTCAGTCCGTATACCTCTGTGCACTCATACAGCATTCAGTCCGTATACCTCTGTGCACTCATACAGTATTCAGTCCGTATACCTCTGTGCACTCATACAGTATTCAGTCCGTATACCTCTGTACACTCCCTCATACAGTATTCAGTCCGTATACCTCTGTGCACTCCCTCATACAGTATTCAGTCCGTATACCTCTGTGCACTCATACAGCATTCAGTCCGTATACCTCTGTGCACTCATACAGTATTCAGTCCGTATACCTCTGTGCACTCATACAGTATTCAGTCCGTATACCTCTGTGCACTCATACAGTATTCAGTCCGTATACCTCTGTGCACTCATACAGTATTCAGTCCGTATACCTCTGTGCACTCATACAGTATTCAGTCCGTATACCTCTGTGCACTCATACAGCATTCAGTCCGTATACCTCTGTGCACTCATACAGTATTCAGTCCGTATACCTCTGTGCACTCATACAGCATTCAGTCCGTATACCTCTGTGCACTCATACAGTATTCAGTCCGTATACCTCTGTGCACTCATAGAGTATTCAGTCCGTATACCTCTGTACACTCCCTCATACAGTATTCAGTCCGTATACCTCTGTGCACTCCCTCATACAGTATTCAGTCCGTATACCTCTGTGCACTCATACAGTATTCAGTCCGTATACCTCTGTGCACTCATACAGCATTCAGTCCGTATACCTCTGTGCACTCATACAGTATTCAGTCCGTATACCTCTGTGCACTCATACAGCATTCAGTCCGTATACCTCTGTGCACTCATACAGTATTCAGTCCGTATACCTCTGTGCACTCATACAGTATTCAGTCCGTATACCTCTGTACACTCCCTCATACAGTATTCAGTCCGTATACCTCTGTGCACTCCCTCATACAGTATTCAGTCCGTATACCTCTGTGCACTCCCTCATACAGTATTCAGTCCGTATACCTCTGTGCACTCATACAGTATTCAGTCCGTATACCTCTGTGCACTCATACAGCATTCAGTCCGTATACCTCTGTGCACTCATACAGTATTCAGTCCGTATACCTCTGTGCACTCATACAGTATTCAGTCCGTATACCTCTGTACACTCCCTCATACAGTATTCAGTCCGTATACCTCTGTGCACTCCCTCATACAGTATTCAGTCCGTATACCTCTGTGCACTCATACAGTATTCAGTCCGTATACCTCTGTGCACTCATACAGCATTCAGTCCGTATACCTCTGTGCACTCATACAGTATTCAGTCCGTATACCTCTGTGCACTCATACAGTATTCAGTCCGTATACCTCTGTGCACTCATACAGTATTCAGTCCGTATACCTCTGTGCACTCATACAGCATTCAGTCCGTATACCTCTGTGCACTCATACAGTATTCAGTCCGTATACCTCTGTGCACTCATACAGTATTCAGTCCGTATACCTCTGTACACTCCCTCATACAGTATTCAGTCCGTATACCTCTGTGCACTCCCTCATACAGTATTCAGTCCGTATACCTCTGTGCACTCATACAGTATTCGGTCCGTATACCTCTGTGCACTCATACAGTATTCAGTCCGTATACCTCTGTGCACTCATACAGCATTCAGTCCGTATACCTCTGTGCACTCATACAGTATTCAGTCCGTATACCTCTGTGCACTCATACAGTATTCAGTCCGTATACCTCTGTACACTCCCTCATACAGTATTCAGTCCGTATACCTCTGTGCACTCCCTCATACAGTATTCAGTCCGTATACCTCTGTGCACTCATACAGTATTCAGTCCGTATACCTCTGTGCACTCATACAGCATTCAGTCCGTATACCTCTGTGCACTCATACATTATTCAGTCCGTATACCTCTGTGCACTCATACAGCATTCAGTCCGTATACCTCTGTGCACTCATACAGTATTCAGTCCGTATACCTCTGTGCACTCATACAGTATTCAGTCCGTATACCTCTGTGCACTCATACAGTATTCAGTCCGTATACCTCTGTGCACTCATGCAGTATTCAGTCCGTATACCTCTGTGCACTCATACAGCATTCAGTCCGTATACCTCTGTGCACTCATACAGTATTCAGTCCGTATACCTCTGTGCACTCATACAGCATTCAGTCCGTATACCTCTGTGCACTCATACAGTATTCAGTCCGTATACCTCTGTGCACTCATATAGTATTCAGTCCGTATACCTCTGTACACTCCCTCATACAGTATTCAGTCCGTATACCTCTGTGCACTCCCTCATACAGTATTCAGTCCGTATACCTCTGTGCACTCATACAGTATTCAGTCCGTATACCTCTGTGCACTCATACAGTATTCAGTCCGTATACCTCTGTGCACTCATACAGTATTCAGTCCGTATACCTCTGTGCACTCATACAGCATTCAGTCCGTATACCTCTGTGCACTCATACAGTATTCAGTCCGTATACCTCTGTACACTCCCTCATACAGTATTCAGTCCGTATACCTCTGTGCACTCCCTCATACAGTATTCAGTCCGTATACCTCTGTGCACTCATACAGTATTCAGTCCGTATACCTCTGTGCACTCATACAGCATTCAGTCCGTATACCTCTGTGCACTCATACAGTATTCAGTCCGTATACCTCTGTGCACTCATACAGTATTCAGTCCGTATACCTCTGTGCACTCATACAGTATTCAGTCCGTATACCTCTGTACACTCCCTCATACAGTATTCAGTCCGTATACCTCTGTGCACTCCCTCATACAGTATTCAGTCCGTATACCTCTGTGCACTCCCTCATACAGTATTCAGTCCGTATACCTCTGTGCACTCATACAGTATTCAGTCCGTATACCTCTGTGCACTCATACAGTATTCAGTCCGTATACCTCTGTGCACTCATACAGCATTCAGTCCGTATACCTCTGTGCACTCATACAGTATTCAGTCCGTATACCTCTGTGCACTCATACAGTATTCAGTCCGTATACCTCTGTGCACTAATATAGTATTCAGTCCGTATACCTCTGTGCGCTCATACAGTATTCAGTCCGTATACCTCTGTGCACTCATACAGTATTCAGTCCGTATACCTCTGTACACTCCCTCATACAGTATTCAGTCCGTATACCTCTGTGCACTCCCTCATACAGTATTCAGTCCGTATACCTCTGTGCACTCATACAGTATTCAGTCCGTATACCTCTGTACACTCATACAGCATTCAGTCCGTATACCTCTGTGCACTCATACAGTATTCAGTCCGTATACCTCTGTGCACTCATACAGCATTCAGTCCGTATACCTCTGTGCACTCATACAGTATTCAGTCCGTATACCTCTGTGCACTCCCTCATACAGTATTCAGTCCGTATACCTCTGTGCACTCATACAGTATTCAGTCCGTATACCTCTGTGCACTCATACAGTATTCAGTCCGTATACCTCTGTGCACTCATACAGCATTCAGTCCGTATACCTCTGTGCACTCATACAGTATTCAGTCCGTATACCTCTGTGCACTCATACAGTATTCAGTCCGTATACCTCTGTACACTCCCTCATACAGTATTCAGTCCGTATACCTCTGTGCACTCCCTCATACAGTATTCAGTCCGTATACCTCTGTGCACTCATACAGTATTCAGTCCGTATACCTCTGTGCACTCATACAGCATTCAGTCCGTATACCTCTGTGCACTCATACATTATTCAGTCCGTATACCTCTGTGCACTCATACAGCATTCAGTCCGTATACCTCTGTGCACTCATACAGTATTCAGTCCGTATACCTCTGTGCCCTCATACAGTATTCAGTCCGTATACCTCTGTGCACTCCTCATACAGTATTCAGTCCGTATACCTCTGTGCACTCATACAGTATTCAGTCCGTATACCTCTGTGCACTCATACAGTATTCAGTCCGTATACCTCTGTGCACTCATACAGTATTCAGTCGTATACCTCTGTGCACTCATACAGTATTCAGTCCGTATACCTCTGTGCACTCATACAGTATTCAGTCCGTATACCTCTGTGCACTCATACAGTATTCAGTCCGTATACCTCTGTACACTCATACAGTATTCAGTCCGTATACCTCTGTGCACCTCATACAGTATTCAGTCCGTATACCTCTGTGCACTCATACAGTATTCAGTCCGTATACCTCTGTGCCCTCATACAGCATTCAGTCCGTATACCTCTGTGCACTCATACAGTATTCAGTCCGTATACCTCTGTGCACTCATACAGTATTCAGTCCGTATACCTCTGTGCACTCATACAGTATTCAGTCCGTATACCTCTGTGCACACTCCTCATACAGTATTCAGTCCGTATACCTCTGTGCACTCCCTCATACAGTATTCAGTCCGTATACCTCTGTGCACTCCCTCATACAGTATTCATTCCGTATACCTCTGGTGCACTCCTCATACAGTATTCAGTCCGTATACCTCTGTGCA
>NW_027362767.1:19962977-19966722 GCF_046119375.1 Phyllobates terribilis | reverse complement strand
AGGTGCACTATATATATATATATATATATATATATATATATAATATATATACTCCAGTGATAATGTGGAGGTGCACTATATATATATACAACCCAGTGATAATGTGAGGGGTGCATATATGTATATATATATACACCCAGTGATAATGTGGAGGTGCACTATATATATATACCACCCAGTGATAATGTGAGGGGTGCACTATATATATATATATACACCCAGTGATAATGTGAGGGGTGCACTATATATATATACACCCAGTGATAATGTGGAGGTGCACTATATATATATACACCCAGTGATAATGTGAGGGGTGCACTATATATATATATACACCCAGTGATAATGTGAGGGTGCACTATATATATACACCCAGTGATAATGTGGAGGTGCACTATATATATATATACACCCAGTGATAATGTGAGGGGTGCACTATATATATATACACCCAGTGATAATGTGGAGGTGCACTATATATATATATACACCCAGTGATAATGTGAGGGGTGCACTATATATATATACACCCAGTGATAATGTGGAGGTGCACTATATATATATATACACCCAGTGATAATGTGAGGGGTGCACTATATATATATACACCCAGTGATAATGTGGAGGTGCACTATATATATATATACACCCAGTGATAATGTGAGGGGTGCACTATATATATATACACCCAGTGATAATGTGGAGGTGCACATATATATATATATACACCCAGTGATAATGTGAGGGGTGCACTATATATATATACACCCAGTGATAATGTGGAGGTGCACTATATATATATATACACCCAGTGATAATGTGAGGGGTGCACTATATATATATATACACCCAGTGATAATGTGAGAGGGTGCACTATATATATATACACCCAGTGATAATGTGGAGGTGCACTATATATATATACACCCAGTGATAATGTGGAGGTGCACTATATATATATATACACCCAGTGATAATGTGAGAGGTGCACTATATATATATACACCCAGTGATAATGTGGAGGTGCACTATATATATATACACCCAGTGATAATGTGGAGGTGCACTATATATATATATACACCCAGTGATAATGTGGAGGTGCACTATATATATATATACACCCAGTGATAATGTGGAGGTGCACTATATATATATACACCCAGTGATAATGTGGAGGTGCACTATATATATATATACACCCAGTGATAATGTGAGGGGTGCACTATATATATATACACCCAGTGATAATGTGGAGGTGCACTATATATATATATACACCCAGTGATAATGTGAGGGGTGCACTATATATATATCACCCAGTGATAATGTGAGAGGTGCACTATATATATATATACACCCAGTGATAATGTGGAGGTGCACTATATATATATATACACCCAGTGATAATGTGGAGGTGCACTATATATATATACACCCAGTGATAATGTGAGGGGTGCACTATATATATATACACCCAGTGATAATGTGAGGGTGCACTATATATATATACACCCAGTGATAATGTGAGGGTGCACTATATATATATATATATATATATATATATATATATATACACCCAGTGATAATGTGGAGGTGCACTATATATATATATACACCCAGTGATAATGTGAGGGGTGCACTATATATATATACACCCAGTGATAATGTGGAGGTGCACTATATATATATATACACCCAGTGATAATGTGAGGGGTGCACTATATATATATACACCCAGTGATAATGTGAGAGGTGCACTATATATATATATACACCCAGTGATAATGTGGAGGTGCACTATATATATATATACACCCAGTGATAATGTGGAGGTGCACTATATATATATACACCCAGTGATAATGTGAGGGGTGCACTATATATATATACACCCAGTGATAATGTGAGGGTGCACTATATATATATATACACCCAGTGATAATGTGAGGGTGCACTATATATATATATACACCCAGTGATAATGTGAGAGGTGCACTATATATATATATACACCCAGTGATAATGTGGAGGTGCACTATATATATATACACCCAGTGATAATGTGAGGGGTGCACTATATATATATACACCCAGTGATAATGTGAGGGTGCACTATATATATATATATATATATATACACCCAGTGATAATGTGGGGGTGCACTATATATATATATATATACACCCAGTGATAATGTGAGGGTGCACTATATATATATATATATATATATATATATATACACCCAGTGATAATGTGGGGGTGCACTATATATATATATACACCCAGTGATAATGTGGGGGTGCACTATATATATATATACACCCAGTGATAATGTGAGGGTGCACTATATATATATATATATATATACCCAGTGATAATGTGGGGGTGCACTATATATATATATACACCCAGTGATAATGTGGGGGTGCACTATATATATATGTACACCCAGTGATAATGTGGGGGTGCACTATATATATATATACACCCAGTGATAATGTGAGGGTGCACTATATATATATATATATATACACCCAGTGATAATGTAAGGGTGCACTATATATATATATATATATACCCAGTGATAATGTGGGGGTGCACTATATATATATATATATATATACACCCAGTGATAATGTGGAGGTGCACTATATATATATATATATATACATCCAGTGATAATGTGGGGGTGCACTATATATATATATATATATATATATATATACACCCAGTGATAATGTGAGGGTGCACTATATATATATATATATATATATATATACACCCAGTGATAATGTGGGGGTGCACTATATATATATATATATATATATATATATACACCCAGTGATAATGTGAGGGTGCACTATATATATATATATATATACACCCAGTGATAATTTGGGGGTGCACTATATATATATATACACCCAGTGATAATGTGGGGGTGCACTATATATATATATATATACACCCAGTGATAATGTGGGGGTGCACTATATATATATATACACCCAGTGATAATGTGGGGGTGCACTATATATATATATACACCCAGTGATAATGTGGGGGTGCACTATATATATATATATATATACACCCAGTGATAATGTGAGGGTGCACTATGTATATACACACCCAGTGATAATGTGGAGGTGCACTATATATATATATATATATATATATATATATATATATATATATATACACCCAGTGATAATGTGAGGGGTGCACTATATATATATATACACCCAGTGATAATTTGGGGGTGCACTATATATATATATACACCCAGTGATAATGTGGGGGTGCACTATATATATATATATATATACACCCAGTGATAATGTGAGGGTGCACTATGTATATACACACCCAGTGATAATGTGGAGGTGCACTATATATATATATATATATATATATATACACCCAGTGATAATGTGAGGGGTGCACTATATATATATATACACCCAGTGATAATTTGGGGGTGCACTATATATATATATATACACCCAGTGATAATGTGGGGGTGCACTATATATATATATACACCCAGTGATAATGTGGGGGTGCACTATATATATATATACACCCAGTGATAATGTGGGGGTGCACTATATATATATATATATATATACACCCAGTGATAATGTGAGGGTGCACTATGTATATACACACCCAGTGATAATGTGGAGGTGCACTATATATATATATATATATATATATATATACACCCAGTGATAATGTG
>NW_027362767.1:19937977-19957977 GCF_046119375.1 Phyllobates terribilis | reverse complement strand
TATATATATACACCCAGTGATAATGTGAGAGGTGCACTATATATATATATACACCCAGTGATAATGTGGAGGTGCACTATATATATATACACCCAGTGATAATGTGAGAGGTGCACTATATATATATATACACCCAGTGATAATGTGGAGGTGCACTATATATATATACACCCAGTGATAATGTGAGAGGTGCACTATATATATATATACACCCAGTGATAATGTGGAGGTGCACTATATATATATACACCCAGTGATAATGTGAGGGGTGCACTATATATATATATATATATATATACACCCAGTGATAATGTGGGGGTGCACTATATATATATATATACACCCAGTGATAATGTGAGGGTGCACTATATATATATATATATATATATATACACCCAGTGATAATGTGGGGGTGCACTATATATATATATATATATATATATATATATATATACACCCAGTGATAATGTGAGGGTGCACTATATATATATATATATATATACACCCAGTGATAATGTGGGGGTGCACTATATATATATATATACACCCAGTGATAATGTGAGGGTGCACTATATATATATATATATATATATATATATATATATATATACACCCAGTGATAATGTGGGGGTGCACTATATATATATATACACCCAGTGATAATGTGGGGGTGCACTATATATATATATACACCCAGTGATAATGTGGGGGTGCACTATATATATATATACACCCAGTGATAATGTGGGGGTGCACTATATATATATATACACCCAGTGATAATGTGAGGGTGCACTATATATATATATATATATACACCCAGTGATAATGTAAGGGTGCACTATATATATATATATATATATACCCAGTGATAATGTGGGGGTGCACTATATATATATTTATATATACACCCAGTGATAATGTGGAGGTGCACTATATATATATATATACACCCAGTGATAATGTGAGGGGTGCACTATATGTATATATATATACACCCAGTGATAATGTGGAGGTGCACTATATATATATACACCCAGTGATAATGTGGAGGTGCACTATATATATATACACCCAGTGATAATGTGAGGGGTGCACTATATATATATACACCCAGTGATAATGTGAGGGGTGCACTATATATATATACACCCAGTGATAATGTGGAGGTGCACTATATATATATATACACCCAGTGATAATGTGAGGGGTGCACTATATATATATACACCCAGTGATAATGTGAGGGGTGCACTATATATATATACACCCAGTGATAATGTGAGGGTGCACTATATATATACATATATATATATATACACCCAGTGATAATGTGGAGGTGCACTATATATATATATACACCCAGTGATAATGTGAGGGTGCACTATATATATATATACACCCAGTGATAATGTGGGGGTGCACTATATATATATATATATACACCCAGTGATAATGTGAGGGTGCACTATATATATATATACACCCAGTGATAATGTGGGGGTGCACTATATATATATGTATACACCCAGTGATAATGTGGGGGGTGCACTATGTATATATATATATATATACACCCAGTGATAATGTGAGGGTGCACTATATATATATATATATATATATATATATATACACCCAGTGATAATGTGGGGGTGCACTATATATATATGTATACACCCAGTGATAATGTGGGGGGTGCACTATGTATATATATATATATACACCCAGTGATAATGTGGAGGTGCACTATATATATATACACCCAGTGATAATGTGGAGGTGCACTATATATATATATATATACACCCAGTGATAATGTGAGGGGTGCACTATATATATATACACCCAGTGATAATGTGGGGGTGCACTATATATATATATGTATACACCCAGTGATAATGTGGGGGTGCACTATATATATATGTATACACCCAGTGATAATGTGGGGGGTGCACTATGTATATATATATATATACACCCAGTGATAATGTGGAGGTGCACTATATATATATATACACCCAGTGATAATGTGGAGGTGCACTATATATATATATATATATACACCCAGTGATAATGTGAGGGGTGCACTATATATATATACACCCAGTGATAATGTGAGGGGTGCACTATATATATATACACCCAGTGATAATGTGGGGGTGCACTATATATATATACACCCAGTGATAATGTGGAGGTGCACTATATATATATATATATATATATATATATATATATACACCCAGTGATAATGTGAGGGGTGCACTATATATATATACACCCAGTGATAATGTGAGGGGTGCACTATATGTATATATATATACACCCAGTGATAATGTGGAGGTGCACTATATATATATACACCCAGTGATAATGTGGAGGTGCACTATATATATATACACCCAGTGATAATGTGAGGGGTGCACTATATATATATACACCCAGTGATAATGTGAGGGGTGCACTATATATATATACACCCAGTGATAATGTGGAGGTGCACTATATATATATATACACCCAGTGATAATGTGAGGGGTGCACTATATATATATACACCCAGTGATAATGTGAGGGGTGCACTATATATATATACACCCAGTGATAATGTGAGGGTGCACTATATATATACATATATATATATATACACCCAGTGATAATGTGAGGGTGCACTATATATATATATACACCCAGTGATAATGTGGAGGTGCACTATATATATATACACCCAGTGATAATGTGGAGGTGCACTATATATATATACACCCAGTGATAATGTGAGGGTGCACTATATATATATATACACCCAGTGATAATGTGGAGGTGCACTATATATATATATACACCCAGTGATAATGTGAGAGGTGCACTATATATATATATACACCCAGTGATAATGTGGAGGTGCACTATATATATATACACCCAGTGATAATGTGAGGGGTGCACTATATATATATACACCCAGTGATAATGTGAGGGTGCACTATATATATATATATATATATATATATATATATATATATATATACACCCAGTGATAATGTGGGGGTGCACTATATATATATATATATATATACACCCAGTGATAATGTGAGGGTGCACTATATATATATATATATATATATATATATATATATACACCCAGTGATAATGTGGGGGTGCACTATATATATATATATATATATATATACACCCAGTGATAATGTGAGAGGTGCACTATATATATATATATACACCCAGTGATAATGTGAGGGGTGCACTATATATATATATACACCCAGTGATAATGTGAGGGTGCACTATATATATATATACACCCAGTGATAATGTGGGGGTGCACTATATATATATATACACCCAGTGATAATGTGGGGGTGCACTATATATATATGTATACACCCAGTGATAATGTGGGGGTGCACTATATATATATATATATATATATATATATATACACCCAGTGATAATGTGGGGGTGCACTATATATATATATATACACCCAGTGATAATGTGAGGGTGCACTATATATATATATATATATATATATATATATATATACACCCAGTGATAATGTGGGGGTGCACTATATATATATGTATACACCCAGTGATAATGTGGGGGGTGCACTATGTATATATATATATATACACCCAGTGATAATGTGGAGGTGCACTATATATATATACACCCAGTGATAATGTGGAGGTGCACTATATATATATATATATATATACACCCAGTGATAATGTGGAGGTGCACTATATATATATATATATATATATACACCCAGTGATAATGTGGGGTTGCACTATATATATATATATATATACACCCAGTGATAATGTGAGGGGTGCACTATATATATATACACCCAGTGATAATGTGGGGGTGCACTATATATATATGTATACACCCAGTGATAATGTGGGGGTGCACTATATATATATGTATACACCCAGTGATAATGTGGGGGGTGCACTATGTATATATATATATATACACCCAGTGATAATGTGGAGGTGCACTATATATATATACACCCAGTGATAATGTGGAGGTGCACTATATATATATATATATACACCCAGTGATAATGTGAGGGGTGCACTATATATATATACACCCAGTGATAATGTGAGGGGTGCACTATATATATATACACCCAGTGATAATGTGGGGGTGCACTATATATATATACACCCAGTGATAATGTGGAGGTGCACTATATATATATATATATATATATATATATACACCCAGTGATAATGTGAGGGGTGCACTATATATATATACACCCAGTGATAATGTGAGGGGTGCACTATATGTATATATATATACACCCAGTGATAATGTGGAGGTGCACTATATATATATACACCCAGTGATAATGTGGAGGTGCACTATATATATATACACCCAGTGATAATGTGAGGGGTGCACTATATATATATACACCCAGTGATAATGTGAGGGGTGCACTATATATATATACACCCAGTGATAATGTGGAGGTGCACTATATATATATATACACCCAGTGATAATGTGAGGGGTGCACTATATATATATACACCCAGTGATAATGTGAGGGGTGCACTATATATATATACACCCAGTGATAATGTGAGGGGTGCACTATATATATATACACCCAGTGATAATGTGAGGGGTGCACTATATATATATACACCCAGTGATAATGTGAGGGGTGCACTATATATATATACACCCAGTGATAATGTGGAGGTGCACTATATATATATATATACACCCAGTGATAATGTGAGGGGTGCACTATATATATATACACCCAGTGATAATGTGAGGGGTGCACTATATATATATACACCCAGTGATAATGTGAGGGTGCACTATATATATACATATATATATATATACACCCAGTGATAATGTGAGGGTGCACTATATATATATATACACCCAGTGATAATGTGGAGGTGCACTATATATATATACACCCAGTGATAATGTGGAGGTGCACTATATATATATACACCCAGTGATAATGTGAGGGTGCACTATATATATATATACACCCAGTGATAATGTGGAGGTGCACTATATATATATATACACCCAGTGATAATGTGAGAGGTGCACTATATATATATATACACCCAGTGATAATGTGGAGGTGCACTATATATATATACACCCAGTGATAATGTGAGGGGTGCACTATATATATATACACCCAGTGATAATGTGAGGGTGCACTATATATATATATATATATATATATATATATATATATATACACCCAGTGATAATGTGGGGGTGCACTATATATATATATATATATATATATACACCCAGTGATAATGTGAGGGTGCACTATATATATATATACACCCAGTGATAATGTGGGGGTGCACTATATATATATATATACACCCAGTGATAATGTGGGGGTGCACTATATATATATATACACCCAGTGATAATGTGAGGGTGCACTATATATATATATATATATACACCCAGTGATAATGTAAGGGTGCACTATATATATATATATATATATATATATACCCAGTGATAATGTGGGGGTGCACTATATATATATATATATATATACACCCAGTGATAATGTGGAGGTGCACTATATATATATATATATACATCCAGTGATAATGTGGGGGTGCACTATATATATATATATATATATATATATACACCCAGTGATAATGTGAGGGTGCACTATATATATATATATATATATATACACCCAGTGATAATGTGGGGGTGCACTATATATATATATATATATATATATATATACACCCAGTGATAATGTGAGGGTGCACTATATATATATATATATATATACACCCAGTGATAATGTGAGGGTGCACTATATATATATATATATATATATACACCCAGTGATAATGTGGAGGTGCACTATATATATATATACACCCAGTGATAATGTGGGGGTGCACTATATATATATATACACCCAGTGATAATGTGGGGGTGCACTATATATATATATATATATATATATATATATATACACCCAGTGATAATGTGAGGGTGCACTATGTATATACACACCCAGTGATAATGTGGAGGTGCACTATATATATATATATATATATATATATATATATATACACCCAGTGATAATGTGAGGGGTGCACTATATATATATATATATATATATATATATATATACACCCAGTGATAATGTGAGGGGTGCACTACATATATATACACCCAGTGATAATGTGAGGGTGCACTATATATATACATATATATATACACACCCAGTGATAATGTGAGGGTGCACTATATATATATATACACCCAGTGATAATGTGAGGGTGCACTATATATATATATACACCCAGTGATAATGTGGGGTTGCACTATATATATATATATATATATATATATATATATATATATATATATATATATACACCCAGTGATAATGTGGAGGTGAAGTATATATATACATATATATATATACACACCCAGTGATAATGTGAGGGTGCACTATATATATATATATATATATATATATATATATATATATATATACACCCAGTGATAATGTGAGGGGTGCACTATATATATATATACACCCAGTGATAATGTGGGGGTGCACTATATATATATGTATACACCCAGTGATAATGTGGGGGGTGCACTATGTATATATATATATATATATATATACACCCAGTGATAATGTGGAGCTGCACTATATATATATACACCCAGTGATAATGTGGAGGTGCACTATATATATATATATATATATATATATATATATATATATACACCCAGTGATAATGTGAGGGGTGCACTATATATATATACACCCAGTGATAATGTGAGGGTGCACTATATATATATATACACCCAGTGATAATGTGGAGGTGCACTATATATATATATATATATATATATATATATACACCCAGTGATAATGTGGAGGTGCACTATATATATATACACCCAGTGATAATGTGAGGGGTGCACTATATGTATATATATATACACCCAGTGATAATGTGGAGGTGCACTATATATATATACACCCAGTGATAATGTGGAGGTGCACTATATATATATACACCCAGTGATAATGTGAGGGTGCACTATATATATATATACACCCAGTGATAATGTGGAGGTGCACTATATATATATATACACCCAGTGATAATGTGAGGGGTGCACTATATATATATACACCCAGTGATAATGTGAGGGTGCACTATATATATATACACCCAGTGATAATGTGAGGGTGCACTATATATATATATATATATATATACACCCAGTGATAATGTGGGGGTGCACTATATATATATACACCCAGTGATAATGTGAGGGTGCACTATATATATATATATATATATATACACCCAGTGATAATGTGGGGGTGCACTATATATATATACACCCAGTGATAATGTGAGGGGTGCACTATATATATATATATATACACCCAGTGATAATGTGGAGGTGCACTATATATATATATATACACCCAGTGATAATGTGAGGGTGCACTATATATATATACACCCAGTGATAATGTGAGGGGTGCACTATATATATATACACCCAGTGATAATGTGAGGGGTGCACTATATATATATACACCCAGTGATAATGTGAGGGTGCACTATATATATATACACCCAGTGATAATGTGAGGGTGCACTATATATATATATATATATATATACACCCAGTGATAATGTGGGGGTGCACTATATATATATATACACCCAGTGATAATGTGAGGGTGCACTATATATATATATACACCCAGTGATAATGTGAGAGGTGCACTATATATATATATACACCCAGTGATAATGTGGAGGTGCACTATATATATATACACCCAGTGATAATGTGAGGGGTGCACTTTATATATATACACCCAGTGATAATGTGAGGGTGCACTATATATATATATATATATATATACACCCAGTGATAATGTGGGGGTGCACTATATTTATATATATATACACCCAGTGATAATGTGAGGGTGCACTATATATATATATATATATATATATATATATACACCCAGTGATAATGTGGGGGTGCACTATATATATATATACACCCAGTGATAATGTGGGGGTGCACTATATATATATATACACCCAGTGATAATGTGAGGGTGCACTATATATATATATATATATACCCAGTGATAATGTGGGGGTGCACTATATATATATATACACCCAGTGATAATGTGGGGGTGCACTATATATATATGTACACCCAGTGATAATGTGGGGGTGCACTATATATATATATACACCCAGTGATAATGTGGGGGTGCACTATATATATATATACACCCAGTGATAATGTGAGGGTGCACTATATATATATATATATACACCCAGTGATAATGTAAGGGTGCACTATATATATATATATATATACCCAGTGATAATGTGGGGGTGCACTATATATATATATATATATACACCCAGTGATAATGTGGAGGTGCACTATATATATATATATATATACATCCAGTGATAATGTGGGGGTGCACTATATATATATATATATATATATATATATATATATATATACACCCAGTGATAATGTGAGGGTGCACTATATATATATATATATATATATATATACACCCAGTGATAATGTGGGGGTGCACTATATATATATATATATATATATATATATATACACCCAGTGATAATGTGAGGGTGCACTATATATATATATATATATATACACCCAGTGATAATTTGGGGGTGCACTATATATATATATACACCCAGTGATAATGTGGGGGTGCACTATATATATATATACACCCAGTGATAATGTGGGGGTGCACTATATATATATATATATATACACCCAGTGATAATGTGAGGGTGCACTATGTATATACACACCCAGTGATAATGTGGAGGTGCACTATATATATATATATATATATATATATACACCCAGTGATAATGTGAGGGGTGCACTATATATATATATATATATATATATATATATATATATATATATATATATATATATATATATATATATATATATATATATATATATATATACACCCAGTGATAATGTGAGGGGTGCACTACATATATATACACCCAGTGATAATGTGAGGGTGCACTATATATATACATATATATATACACACCCAGTGATAATGTGAGGGTGTACTATATATATATATATACACCCAGTGATAATGTGAGGGTGCACTATATATATATATACACCCAGTGATAATGTGAGGGTGCACTATATATATATACACCCAGTGATAATGTGGGGTTGCACTATATATATATATATATATATATATATATATATATATACACCCAGTGATAATGTGGAGGTGAAGTATATATATACATATATATATACACACCCAGTGATAATGTGAGGGTGCACTATATATATATATATATATATATATATATATATATATATATATATATATACACCCAGTGATAATGTGAGGGGTGCACTATATATATATATACACCCAGTGATAATGTGAGGGTGCACTATATATATATATATACACACCCAGTGATAATGTGGAGGTGCACTATATATATATATATACACACCCAGTGATAATGTGAGGGTGCACTATATATATATATATACACCCAGTGATAATGTGAGGGGTGCACTATATATATATATACACCCAGTGATAATGTGAGGGTGCACTATATATATATATACACCCAGTGATAATGTGAGGGTGCACTATATATATACATATATATATATACACACCCAGTGATAATGTGGAGGTGCACTATATATATATATACACACCCAGTGATAATGTGAGGGGTGCACTATATATATATATATACACCCAGTGATAATGTGAGGGTGCACTATATATATACATATATATATATACACACCCAGTGATAATGTGGAGGTGCACTATATATATATATATACACCCAGTGATAATGTGAGGGTGCACTATATATATATACACCCAGTGATAATGTGAGGGGTGCACTATATATATATACACCCAGTGATAATGTGAGGGGTGCACTATATATATATACACCCAGTGATAATGTGAGGGTGCACTATATATATATATATACACCCAGTGATAATGTGGAGGTGCACTATATATATACACACCCAGTGATAATGTGAGGGTGCACTATATATATATATATACACCCAGTGATAATGTGGAGGTGCACTATATATATACACACCCAGTGATAATGTGAGGGTGCACTATATATATATACACCCAGTGATAATGTGAGGGGTGCACTATATATATATACACCCAGTGATAATGTGAGGGGTGCACTATATATATATATACACCCAGTGATAATGTGGAGGTGCACTATATATATATACACCCAGTGATAATGTGAGGGTGCACTATATATATATACACCCAGTGATAATGTGAGGGGTGCACTATATATATATACACCCAGTGATAATGTGGGGGTGCACTATATATATATATACACACCCAGTGATAATGTGAGAGGTGCACTATATATATATATATACACCCAGTGATAATGTGGAGGTGCACTATATATATATACACCCAGTGATAATGTGGGGGTGCACTATATATATATATACACACCCAGTGATAATGTGAGGGTGCACTATATATATATATATATATATATATACACCCAGTGATAATGTGAGGGTGCACTATATATATATATACACCCAGTGATAATGTGAGGGGTGCACTATATATATATATACACCCAGTGATAATGTGAGGGTGCACTATATATATATACACCCAGTGATAATGTGAGGGGTGCACTATATATATATACACCCAGTGATAATGTGAGGGGTGCACTATATATATATATACACCCAGTGATAATGTGAGGGGTGCACTATATATATATACACCCAGTGATAATGTGAGGGTGCACTATATATATATACACACCCAGTGATAATGTGAGGGGTGCACTATATATATATATACACCCAGTGATAATGTGAGGGTGCACTATATATATATACACCCAGTGATAATGTGAGGGGTGCACTATATATATATACACCCAGTGATAATGTGGGGGTGCACTATATATATATATACACCCAGTGATAATGTGGAGGTGCACTATATATATATACACCCAGTGATAATGTGAGGGGTGCACTATATATATATATATATATATATATACACCCAGTGATAATGTGGAGGTGCACTATATATATATATACACCCAGTGATAATGTGAGGGGTGCACTATATATATATGTATACACCCAGTGATAATGTGAGGGGTGCACTATATATATATACACACCCAGTGATAATGTGAGGGTGCACTATATATATATATACACCCAGTGATAATGTGAGGGGTGCACTATATATATATACACACCCAGTGATAATGTGAGGGTGCACTATATATATATATATACACCCAGTGATAATGTGAGGGGTGCACTATATATATATATACACCCAGTGATAATGTGAGAGGTGCACTATATATATATATACACCCAGTGATAATGTGAGGGTGCACTATATATATATATACACCCAGTGATAATGTGAGGGGTGCACTATATATATATACACCCAGTGATAATGTGAGGGGTGCACTATATATATATACACACCCAGTGATAATGTGAGGGTGCACTATATATATATATACACCCAGTGATAATGTGAGGGGTGCACTATATATATATATACACCCAGTGATAATGTGAGGGGTGCACTATATATATATACACCCAGTGATAATGTGGGGTTGCACTATATATATATATATATACACCCAGTGATAATGTGAGGGTGCACTATATATATATATATACACCCAGTGATAATGTGAGGGGTGCACTATATATATATATATATATATACACCCAGTGATAATGTGAGGGGTGCACTATATATATATATATATATATATATATACACCCAGTGATAATGTGGGGTTGCACTATATATATATATATATATATATATATATATACACCCAGTGATAATGTGAGGGGTGCACTATATATATATATACACCCAGTGATAATGTGAGGGGTGCACTATATAGATATATACACCCAGTGATAATGTGAGGGGTGCACTATATATATATATACACCCTGTGATAATGTGAGGGGTGCACTGTATATATATATACACCCAGTGATAATGTGGAGGTGCACTATATATATATATATACACCCAGTGATAATGTGAGGGTGCACTATATATATATGTATACACCCAGTGATAATGTGAGGGTGCACTATATATATATATATACACCCAGTGATAATGTGGGGGTGCACTATATATATATGTATACACCCAGTGATAATGTGAGGGTGCACTATATATATATATATACACCCAGTGATAATGTGAGGGTGCACTATATATATATATATACACCCAGTGATAATGTGGGGGTGCACTATATATATATGTATACACCCAGTGATAATGTGGGGGGTGCACTATGTATATATATATATATATACACCCAGTGATAATGTGAGGGTGCACTATATATATATATATATATATATATATACACCCAGTGATAATGTGAGGGGTGCACTATATATATATACACACTGTGATAATGTGAGGGGTGCACTGTATATATATATACACCCAGTGATAATGTGGAGGTGCACTATATATATATATATATACACCCAGTGATAATGTGAGGGTGCACTATATATATATGTATACACCCAGTGATAATGTGAGGGTGCACTATATATATATATACACCCAGTGATAATGTGGGGGTGCACTATATATATATGTATACACCCAGTGATAATGTGAGGGTGCACTATATATATATATACACCCAGTGATAATGTGAGGGTGCACTATATATATATATATATACACCCAGTGATAATGTGGGGGTGCACTATATATATATGTATACACCCAGTGATAATGTGGGGGGTGCACTATGTATATATATATATATATATATATATATACACCCAGTGATAATGTGGAGGTGCACTATATATATATATATATACACCCAGTGATAATGTGGAGGTGCACTATATATATATACACCCAGTGATAATGTGGAGGTGCACTATATATATATATATATACACCCAGTGATAATGTGGAGGTGCACTATATATATATACACCCAGTGATAATGTGGAGGTGCACTATATATATATACACCCAGTGATAATGTGAGGGGTGCACTATATATATATACACCCAGTGATAATGTGGAGGTGCACTATATATATATATACACCCAGTGATAATGTGAGGGTGCACTATATATATATATACACCCAGTGATAATGTGGAGGTGCACTATATATATATATACACCCAGTGATAATGTGAGGGTGCACTATATATATATACACCCAGTGATAATGTGGAGGTGCACTATATATATATACACCCAGTGATAATGTGGAGGTGCACTATATATATATATATACACCCAGTGATAATGTGAGGGTGCACTATATATATATATACACCCAGTGATAATGTGGAGGTGCACTATATATATATACACCCAGTGATAATGTGAGGGTGCACTATATATATTTATACACCCAGTGATAATGTGAGAGGTGCACTATATATATATATACACCCAGTGATAATGTGGAGGTGCACTATATATATATACACCCAGTGATAATGTGAGGGGTGCACTATATATATATACACCCAGTGATAATGTGAGGGGTGCACTATATATATATACTCCCAGTGATAATGTGAGGGTGCACTATATATATATATATATATATATATATATATACACCCAGTGATAATGTGGGGGTGCACTATATATATATATATACACCCAGTGATAATGTGAGGGTGCACTATATATATATATATATATATATATATATACACCCAGTGATAATGTGGGGGTGCACTATATATATATATACACCCAGTGATAATGTGGGGGTGCACTATATATATATATACACCCAGTGATAATGTGAGGGTGCACTATATATATATATATATATATATATACCCAGTGATAATGTGGGGGTGCACTATATATATATATATACACCCAGTGATAATGTGAGGGTGCACTATATATATATATACACCCAGTGATAATGTGGGGGTGCACTATATATATATATACACCCAGTGATAATGTGGGGGTGCACTATATATATATATACACCCAGTGATAATGTGAGGGTGCACTATATATATATATACACTCAGTGATAATGTGGGGGTGCACTATATATATATATACACCCAGTGATAATGTGAGGGTGCACTATATATATATATACACCCAGTGATAATGTAAGGGTGCACTATATATATATATATATATATACCCAGTGATAATGTGGGGGTGCACTATATATATATATATATACACCCAGTGATAATGTGGAGGTGCACTATATATATATATATATACATCCAGTGATAATGTGGGGGTGCACTATATATATATATATATATATATATTTATATATATATATATATATACACCCAGTGATAATGTGAGGGTGCACTATATATATATATATATATATATATATATATATACACCCAGTGATAATGTGGGGGTGCACTATATATATATATATATATATATATATATATATATATATATATATATACACCCAGTGATAATGTGAGGGTGCACTATATATATATATATATATATATACACCCAGTGATAATTTGGGGGTGCACTATATATATATATACACCCAGTGATAATGTGGGGGTGCACTATATATATATATACACCCAGTGATAATGTGGGGGTGCACTATATATATATATATATATATATACACCCAGTGATAATGTGAGGGTGCACTATGTATATACACACCCAGTGATAATGTGGAGGTGCACTATATATATATATATATATATATATACACCCAGTGATAATGTGAGGGGTGCACTATATATATATATATATATATATATATATATATATATATATATATATATATATATATATATATATACACCCAGTGATAATGTGAGGGGTGCACTACATATATATACACCCAGTGATAATGTGAGGGTGCACTATATATATACATATATATATACACACCCAGTGATAATATGAGGGTGCACTATATATATATATACACCCAGTGATAATGTGAGGGTGCACTATATATATATATACACCCAGTGATAATGTGAGGGTGCACTATATATATATACACCCAGTGATAATGTGGGGTTGCACTATATATATATATATATATATATATATATATATATATATACACCCAGTGATAATGTGGAGGTGAAGTATATATATACATATATATATACACACCCAGTGATAATGTGAGGGTGCACTATATATATATATATATATATATATATATATATATATATATATATATATATATATATATACACCCAGTGATAATGTGAGGGGTGCACTATATATATATATATACACCCAGTGATAATGTGAGGGTGCACTATATATATATACACCCAGTGATAATGTGAGGGGTGCACTATATATATATATATATACACCCAGTGATAATGTGAGGGTGCACTATATATATATACACCCAGTGATAATGTGGAGGTGCACTATATATATATATACACCCAGTGATAATGTGAGGGTGCACTATATATATATACACCCAGTGATAATGTGGAGGTGCACTATATATATATACACCCAGTGATAATGTGGGGGTGCACTATATATATATATATACACCCAGTGATAATGTGGGGGTGCACTATATATATATATACACACCCAGTGATAATGTGAGGGGAGCACTATATATATATATACACCCAGTGATAATGTGAGGGTGCACTATATATATATACACCCAGTGATAATGTGAGGGGTGCACTATATATATATACACCCAGTGATAATGTGGAGGTGCACTATATATATATACACCCAGTGATAATGTGAGGGGTGCACTATATATATATATATATATATATATATATATATATATACACCCAGTGATAATGTAGAGGTGCACTATATATATATACACCCAGTGATAATGTGAGGGGTGCACTATATATATATATACACACCCAGTGATAATGTGAGGGTGCACTATATATATATATATACACCCAGTGATAATGTGAGGGGTGCACTATATATATATATACACCCAGTGATAATGTGAGGGGTGCACTATATATATATATACACCCAGTGATAATGTGGGGTTGCACTATATATATATATATATATACACCCAGTGATAATGTGAGGGTGCACTATATATATATATATACACCCAGTGATAATGTGAGGGGTGCACTATATATATATATATATATATATATACACCCAGTGATAATGTGAGGGGTGCACTATATATATATACACCCAGTGATAATGTGAGGGGTGCACTATATAGATATATACACCCAGTGATAATGTGAGGGGTGCACTATATATATATATACACCCTGTGATAATGTGAGGGGTGCACTGTATATATATATACACCCAGTGATAATGTGGAGGTGCACTATATATATATATATATATACACCCAGTGATAATGTGAGGGTGCACTATATATATATATACACCCAGTGATAATGTGGGGGTGCACTATATATATATGTATACACCCAGTGATAATGTGAGGGTGCACTATATATATATATATATATACACCCAGTGATAATGTGGGGGTGCACTATATATATATGTATACACCCAGTGATAATGTGAGGGTGCACTATATATATATATATACACCCAGTGATAATGTGGGGGTGCACTATATATATATGTATACACCCAGTGATAATGTGGGGGGTGCACTATGTATATATATATATATATATATATATATATACACCCAGTGATAATGTGAGGGTGCACTATATATATATATATATATATATATATATATATATACACCCAGTGATAATGTGGGGGTGCACTATATATATATGTGTACACCCAGTGATAATGTGGGGGGTGCACTATGTATATATATATATATATATATATACACCCAGTGATAATGTGGAGGTGCACTATATATATATACACCCAGTGATAATGTGAGGGGTGCACTATATATATATATACACCCAGTGATAATGTGAGGGGTGCACTATATATATATACACCCAGTGATAATGTGAGGGTGCACTATATATATATACACCCAGTGATAATGTGAGGGTGCACTATATATATATATATATACACCCAGTGATAATGTGAGGGGTGCACTATATGTATATATATATACACCCAGTGATAATGTGGAAGTGCACTATATATATATATACACACCCAGTGATAATGTGGAGGTGCACTATATATACAGTCATATGAAAAAGTTTGGGCACCCCTATTAATCTTAAGCTTAATGTTTTATAAAAATTGGTGTTTTTGCAACAGCTATTTCAGTTTGATATATGTAATAACTGTTGGATACAGTAATGTTTCTGCCTTGAAATGAGGTTTATTGTACTAACAGAAAATGTGCAATCTGCATTCAAACAAAATTTGACAGGTGCATAAGTATGGGCACCTCACCAGAAAAGTGACATTAATATTTAGTAGATCCTCCTTTTGCAAAAATAACAGCCTCTAGTCACTTCCTGTAGCTTTTAATGAGTTCCTGGATCCTGGATGAAGGTATTTTTGACCATTCCTCTTTACAAAACAGTTCCAGTTCAGTTAAGTTTGATGGTCGCCGAGCATGGACAGCCCTCTTCAAATGATCCCACAGATGTTCAATGATATTCAGGTCTGGGGACTGGGATGGCCATTCCAGAACATTGTAATTGTTCCTCTGCATGAATGCCTGAGTAGATTTGGAGCGGTGTTTTGGATCATTGTCTTGCTGAAAGATCCATCCACTGCGTAACTTCAACTTTATCACTGATTCTTGAACACTATTGCCAAGAATCTGCTGATACTGAGTGGAATCCATGCGTCCCTCAACTTTAACAAGATTCCCAGTGCCGGCATTGACCACACAGCCCCAAAGCATGATGGAACCTCCACCAAATTTTACTGTGGGTAGCAAGTGTTTTTCTTGGAATGCTGTGTTTTTTTTGCCACCATGCATAACGCCTTTTTGTATGACCAAACAACTCAATCTTGGTTTCATCAGTCCACAGGACCTTCTTCCAAAAAGAAATAGGCTTCTTCAAATGTGCTTTTGCATACCTCAGCCGACTCTGTTTGTGCGTACTTGCAGAAACGGCTTCTTTCGCATCACTCTCCCATACAGCTTCTCCTTGTGCAAAGTGCGTTGTATAGTTGACCGATGCACAGTGACACCATCTGCAGCAAGTTGATGCTGCAGCTCTCTGGAGGTGGTCTGAGGATTGTCCTTGACTGATCTCACCATTCTTCTTCTCTGCCTTTCTGATGTTTTTCTTGTCCTGACACTTCTGGCCTTAACAAGAACTGTCCCTATGTTCTTCCATTTCCTTACTATGTTCCTCACAGTGGAAACTGACAGGTTAAATCTCTGAGACAGCTTTTTGTATCCTTCCCCTGAACAACTATGTTGAATCATCTTTGTTTTCAGATCATTTGACAGTTGTTTTGAGGAGCCCATGATGCCACTCTTCAGAGGAGATTCAAACAGGAGAACAACTTGCAAGTAGCCACTTTAAGTAGCTTTTGTCATGATTGCATACACCTGGCTATAAAGTTCAAAGCTCAATGAGGTTACAAAACCAAAAAAAGTGCTTTAGTAAGTCAGTAAAAAGTAGGCAGGAGTATTTAAAACAAGAAAATGATAAGGGTGCCCATACTTATGCACCGGTCAAATTTTGTTTGAATGCAGATTGCACATTTTCTGTTAGCACAATAAACCTCATTTCAAGGCAGAAACATTACTGTGTCCAACAGTTATTACATATATCAAACTGAAATAGCTGCTGCAAAAACACCAATTTTTATAAAACATTAAGCTTAAGATTAATAGGGGTGCCCAAACTTTTTCATATGACTGTATATACACCCAGTGATAATGTGGAGGTGCACTATATATATATACACCCAGTGATAATGTGGGGGTGCACTATATATATATATATACACCCAGTGATAATGTGAGGGGTGCACTATATATATATACACCCAGTGATAATGTGAGGGTGCACTATATATATATATATATATATACACCCAGTGATAATGTGGGGTTGCACTATATATATATATATATATATATATATATATATATATACACCCAGTGATAATGTGAGGGTGCACTATATATATATACACCCAGTGATAATGTGAGGGGTGCACTATATATATATATACACCCAGTGATAATGTGAGGGTGCACTATATATATATATATATATATATATATATATACACCCAGTGATAATGTGGGGGTGCACTATATATATATATATATATATATATATATATATATACACCCAGTGATAATGTGAGGGTGCACTATATATATATATATATACACCCAGTGATAATTTGGGGGTGCACTATATATATATATACACCCAGTGATAATGTGGGGGTGCACTATATATATATATACACCCAGTGATAATGTGGGGGTGCACTATATATATATATATATATATATATATATATATATACACCCAGTGATAATGTGAGGGTGCACTATGTATATACACACCCAGTGATAATGTGGAGGTGCACTATATATATATATATATATATATATATACACCCAGTGATAATGTGAGGGGTGCACTATATATATATATATATATATATATATATATATATATATACACCCAGTGATAATGTGAGGGGTGCACTACATATATATACACCCAGTGATAATGTGAGGGTGCACTATATATATACATATATATATACACACCCAGTGATAATGTGAGGGTGCACTATATATATATATACACCCAGTGATAATGT